>NW_026896547.1:0-231726 GCF_033153095.1 Gastrolobium bilobum
GCTCAGCAAAAGCAACTGTCTCCTCAACCATTAAGACAACTGCACCCTTTTCTTTTCCCTCTCTCCCACGTCTTGACCTAAACCGTTCCATTTCCCCACACTCATCATCATCAGTTACAAACCAGTAACTGCTGACCACTCGTTCTGTAATGTCCCTATTCCACTACCTCCTCAACCTCCTATCCTTAACATCCACGTCCCGAAAACTCTTCGTTTACTCCTCCATTGTCTATTTAAACTCAGTCAGTGCTACCTTTGAGTTTTACTATTTCCATTCAACTCAGAATCTTTTCTTCCTCTGCATTGTGCCCTAGCCTCTTTTCTGCTAAAAATGACTAAGCTTTCGATCAAGGTGACTCTTGTGGCCAACCGTGGCGAAGAACCAGAACTCACCGAACCCATCATTCATCTATACCCAGAGAAGAACATCTCCTTGCAGCAGGAAAAATTGGTTCTGCCCTCATTTGTAAAGCAGTCCTTAATCAAGCTCCAGTGGCTGCGTTTTGCCACTGATGACCGTAAAGTGAATGTCTCCCTAGTGGGAGAATTCCTGTACCAGATAAGGAGGCTGCCCGAAGAAGATGCCCCTGATGTGGTCACGGTGAGGGGAAAACAAGTATCATTTTCCCCCACTGATGTCCAGGAAGTGCTCTACCTCCCCACCGTCACCAACTGTCCATACCAGAAGTACTTGGACAGTAGGGAGGTATTCTCCTTCAAAAAGGACCTGAAACAAACAGTAGCCCTCGACAAACCCAACTACTACAAAGGGTCCCTCTGCAAGGGGAGCATGAAGGACATAGCTCGGTTTTGGGCACTGTTTGCAAATTCCAACATCACTCACACCACTCATGAAGCCTCTGCTAGTTGAGGGCTACAAGTCCAAATCTATTGCATCGTTAAGCACATTCCTTTTGATGCAGTAATTCTAATCTATAACAGCCTGAAGAAGGACATGAGGAAGACCACAGTCTGCCTCCCCTGCCTCATCACCAAGCTCTCTTTGAAAGCTGGTGTAGAGGAACACCCAGATGACATCACACGGGTGGCATCTATCATTGATGCTAAGACCTGGAACGGTCTTAAAAGCACCTACATTGACACCACCCAACCTATTCCTGCCAATCTAAGACGCTCCCCCACCAGTGATGATGAAGAGGAAACCCCTGTGGTCTCACGGAAGAAGGCCACCAAGATGACTCCTTCAAAATCTTCCTCTTTTGCCCACGTTCCAGCAAGGAGAACTGTCCCTCCTCCCACCAAGGTAAAGAAGGATGCCTCTGCTGCTACTGATGGTAAACAGGGCAAGAAGAAATCTCCTGCCAAAGCCCCCCTAAGAAAGGGGGAACGTTCGAGTCAGAGGCTAAAGAGGGTCCTCAGCAGCAACAGGCCAGAGGGAGCATCCTCTGCAAAACCTATCACCCTCTCTGTCAAGGAGGAGGAAAGTGAAGACAATGAGCCTTTGGCAAAAAGTATGAAGGCTGGCAGAATGTCAGCACCCAAACCAGCTGCCAAGGAGACATCCCCAAGCAGCTCAGACTCTACATTTTCTGACATTCCGTCCCCACCACCTTCTCACTCTCCACCAAGTCAAATCACCCCACAACCCTCTCCTAGGCAGCAACAAGGAGAGGGAAGAACAGAAAAAGAAGCAGCATCTGCTGCAGAGATATCAATGGATGAGCAAGAGGCTCAACCACAGAAGAAAAATGACAGAGCAAAGGGGATTCTCATAGAACCCCCTAAGAAGAAAGCAAAGACAACAGGTCCCAGGCAGATCAATCTGGGAGGTCCTCTGTCATACCCTGTCATCCGTCCTGATACTTCTGGGGAAGAATCTCTTGCCAGAACCTTGGCAGAAGAAGAAGGGATGGCAATTCCTCCACTGATGGAGGAACAAGCTGTGACCATGCCCTCATCATCCAGACCACCAGTGGATGAACCCAGCACAACACCCGTTGTGCCTTCTACTGTTGGCAGTAGCCAGCAGAAGAAGCAACCTACTTCGTCCCCTACTGCAGCAATCCCCATCGCAGCTAGAAGAAAATCGCAAATTGGGATTGCTGAAATCTTTGAAATGCTGGGGGAAAAGTTAGAAAAATGGCTGCCAGCAAAGAAATCTGTTCCCCAACTTGACATGACAAGCACCAATGTAGAGCTGTAGGCTCTAAGGGACGAACTGGCATAGCTCTCCTCTGCCTTCAACACCTTCCAGGAACAGCAGAAGGAAGAGAGAGCAACAACTCAACACCATAAGGACAGCCATCCAGGAAGCCAATGCTACATCATACACATCAACACTCCAAGCAGTCCAAGGAGAAATTACGAAAGCCGTTAACTCCCTAATCCTTTCCAACTCTCTGCGCAATCACACAGCAGAGCTCCTACTCTACAGGCTCATCTCCAAACAAACTGAGGAACGTAAGGAAACCAAAGAAGCCATCCGGGCCTTTGGAACGTACCTGGAGAGGAAAATTTATGAGTTCGAAATGAGGCTGCTGGATGGTGAAAAACAAGTCATCCATTTTCGCACTGGCAGAACCATGATGAGGTCCACCATCAACTCCCTAGTTGCAATCATCAGCGATCTATTGAAGGATGCTGAGAAATGGCTCCCTGCAAATGAAGTCCTCAGATTAAAAGATCTGCTCAGAAGAAGACCATTAACACAGGAGGAGGTTGATGAAGCCAAGGAAGCTAAAGCTGCAAAAAGGAACCCTTGGGACAGGAGAGCTCCCCAATGAAAAAGGGGAAAACCCTCCTATTTATCTTAGCTTAGTTTATTTTTTGTACTGTTTATTTTAATTTCTTTTCTTCTTCTTTCTGTTCCCTTGTAATTAATCTTTTTGCAAATGAAAAAGACTTTTTGATCAAACTGTTTGGTACATACATACATTTCAATTATAGTATTCAGATTGCCCAATTTTTTATTAACCAACATACATGAAACACAAAGTCACTGACTAATCATGCTTGTTCTTTCTCTGAGTACTTGAAATAGAAACAGTGCAGGGAATTTAATCCTCAGATTTTTTAAAGAAGCTGATCTGTGCGAACTCAAACTGGTGAGGAACGGAAAAAGACCAAACACCCACTTCTGAGAGCGTTCCTGAGGTGTAACCATGATGAAACTTCTCAACTTGCCTTGATGCTGTAAGTACTGCTGAAAGACAGATGGACTCTACTGTCAAGGATCAAACAGAATCACACACTCACCTCTCCTTCATCATACACCATCTGGTCAAACCAAAAAGGACAAGGAATGTACTCCAAAAATGAACAACAAAAAGACAGAAGAAAGAAAAACAAAGAAAAGGGGAACAACCATTCAAAAGAATTCAAGAAATACCATAAAACCTTCCTCCAAAGGTGGAAAAAGGTACAAGCAAAGGTGTTCCCCCAAACAGAAAAAGCCCAAGTTCAAAGGCACAAAAGCAAACGTTCCTTGACCCCACAAGTCAGACCACCATTCTTCCACACTTCCATACACTCATCCACCAAAGATCCTTGGGAGGGAAGACAGCTGTACTTCGTAGAATCACATCAAAAAGTAGCAGAAAGGCAAGTTCTGAAGAATCACATCCAGGAATGGACAGAGCAAACACCAACCCATGAGGGACAGTGAGAAAAAAGATCAGCAACCTTCTCTTATCTGGGGACAGAATCCTCTTACTGTTTAACTATGAGGAGTAGCTCATTTTTTGAAAAGTTTATGATTGCTCATTGGCTCAAGTTTCTTTATGTTGAGCTATTATTTTAAATTGGGCAGCCCAATATAATATTTCTGAGTTGTTTGAGGACAACGAACAGTTTAGTTTTGGGGTGTTTGATGGGACGTAAATTCCTCCCCATCTAAGCCCATTTTGATGGCAAAATACCACAAGTTTCCTCATATGACGAGCAACTTTGACATGAAAATCACTTGTTTTACACATTTGTGACGAAAACACAGTTGGGGAACGGATGGTAACGTATTCCTTTAAAATATATTAAAAGGGGAACGAACTGAGACGCATTTAATGCACCTGCTCCACTCATTTAATACCTCTATACACTTTGCAGGTGACATAAGGTTAAAGTCTTCTAAAAGTAGAGGCGGTGCACCAACTGAGCAGCTGGAAATGTGAAGAGAAGAGAATCAAGAATTCTCATTGGCTGAAAAGGAAAGCAAAGCATGGGAAGGACTGCAAACAACGGATAATCATCACCAAATCCTGTTCCATCCAGCAATTTGCGCAATCTTCACGCTCTGCTGCCACCATCCCGTCCCCTCAGTCAAGCAACTAGCTCCAAAGGATTTACAACATTGCCACTCCTCTTCCATCTATAAATAGGACCACCCCCACACAAAAACACCATCGAATCTTGGAGGGTTTGAAGCCCGAAAGGAAGAGATCACCTAGTAGTAGTAGTTAGTAACTTAATTTTATTTTAAGTTGTAACTATAGTTAAGTGACAACCCATCTCTGTTCTCTGTATCAACACTTAAGACTCCTCACGAGCATCAACCCATCTTTCTCCATTTTCTGTTTCTGTTGTAAACTGTCTTTTCAATTAATATAAGTGCTTTTCTCTTCGTTCCATTCGTTATCTCTTAATTGAATCTCGGGTCTATGGGATTTCAGTTGGGAATAATTTTGTTTAAACTATCAGCCATGAGCTGAACTATCTGTGGAACGGGTGAACTGTGAAACTCTTAAAGAACTGTTTTAAAAACTCTTGACTGAAGCTTTTTGTATTTCTCTGGCTAAGTAAGCTATATTCACTGTGTACCAATGGAAATTGGGCACATACTGAGAAAGGAACTTCCATAAGGAAGGGATTTGAGACAGTTTAGCCATTGGGGGAAGGTAGTGTTATGGGAAAAACACTACTGGTCACCTTAGGAATAAGGGGCCAACTCGTCCATTTTAAAGTTCTGTTCTAAGTACCTGTTGCAGTCAAGGGAGCCATAGGAATATGGGAACTTGTGAGCCATCTAGTCCATGAGCTGAGGAATCAGAGTTGGCAGACAAGAAACTGGGACAAAGCCAAAAAGTGCTAAGTCTTGAGCAGAGAAAACAGCTCCTTTAAGAGTGGAGCAGTAAATCTGTTCCTTCTGTTAAACTGTTTTAGCCGCCACCCTGTTGTCTATTGATTATAGTTATTTCTGTTTTAGTAGTTTTTACTTTATTTAATCTTGCACTTATAAAAACCCAATGATTATTATCTCACCTTCTTCTAAACAGGAAAGATCACATACATAACGCAGCGAGCAATTGTTTGTCACCAGATTGAACCTACTGTTCCTGAGGAACGTTGTCAAGACAGTAGGGAACGTTTGACCAGACAGTTCATTTACTAACTTTTCTTCTCATCTTCATTCTTTATAAAATAGTATAAGACAATAATTAGAACTCTATCCTCGTGGGAACGATAATTTGGGCACTAATACTCCCTTTATTACTTGATGCGTGCACTTGTGCACTTGGGTTGGAACTAAGGGAACGAATCTGTGTTCTACAAGAACAGAGGAACGTCCCCTATCAGAACTTATATTTTTCCACCATCAGCAAACCACCTAACAGGTTTTTATTATCGTGAGGCTATTCTTTGAGGAGATGTTCTTTGGTAGATACTTCCCGTATGATGCTCTGGAGAGGAAGCAGGGGGAGTTCGAGCACCTGGTGCAGGGCTTGATGTCTATTGATGAGTACTTGGCTAAGTTCAATGAACAGGCCAAATCTGCACACTTTAGGATTGCTATGCCTACACCGGCATTTTTGGCTTCTAAGTTCCGTAGAGGACTTAATGAGGAAATAGCAAACAAGATAGCTGGAGCGGCTTCCAGAGATTTTGGCATTTTGGTTCAACAGTGCCATGATATTGAGGATGTATGTGTGGTCAGCAAGGCCATAAAGGCCAAAGTATCTGAGGTGAAGGGAGCTGGTAGCTCCACTTCCTGGAGAGACAGAAAATTTGGAGGAAAGGGTAAAGGGAAGAAGTTATCTGTTAGGCAGGTGCCAAATCAGTTTAAGAGGACTTCGACGCAGGGGAGTGCAGCTAGACCTTCCACTACTCTTAGGTGTACTAGATGTGGGAGATCACATGTTGGGCCGTGCGCAACCGGCCAGATCATTTGTTTCCATTATGGCAAGGAGAGCCACTATGCCAGAGATTGTCCTTCGTCAATTGCTAGAGCTGGAGTGGTTCAGGCGATTCCTCTTCAGATGATTCCTACTCCACCTACAGCGGCACCTGTTGTGCCACCAGCCATAGGTCGAGTTTACAGCTTGGATCGTCAGCAGTCGGACAGAGCTCCGAACCTTGTGAGAGGTACCATTTCTATTGGTAGTCGTATCGTAGATGTATTGTTTGACTCCGGCGCTTTGCACTCTTTCATCGCGACCCAAATTGCTGTGGGGCTTGAGTTGCCTATTTCTGTGCTTTCTCCACCGTTGCGGGTTACTAACGCTACCGGAGAAAAGTGTGATACTTCCTCTGTACATCGCGATGTCATTAAAAGATAGGGCCTTGAAGGCCGTAGGCATGTGAGGATGAAAACAAAAAATTTTCAAAGCGGAAACACACATACCAATCAAGATACATACTCTAGGACAGAGAGATACCTTGTTCGTAACTCAAAACTCGAAGGTGATCGGTGTTAGGCTTGAAGGTTCAAACCCTCTAATGTTGATCCACACCACCCTTTGTCAAGACGCAAGAACTCTTCTTGAAAAGCCACAAATTCTAACACCACAAAGGAGCAAGCTAGGCGTCCCTTGTGAAGAGGTAGGAAGCTCGATTTTATTATGTTTAGATGAGAGAATTTTCAGCCATAAAACTCACACAAAGTAGTCCACAAATTGTAGAAGAGAATGCCTTTTTATTTTCCAAAAACCCTAAGGATAATATCACAAAAAGGAAAAGACTTAGGGGGCGTTTGGTTGAGGAGAAATTTTATGAATAATAGGGAAATGTTATTCATAAGGAAATGGTTGGAGGATTATGTTTGGTAGGAAAATGTAAAAAAAAAGTTGTTTGGTTGGAAAAAAATTGGACGGGAAAATCAGGTAACTTTTATAAAGTCTATGTTTGGGCGTAGGTAAAATATAGATGGGAAAAAAGATGCTATTACGAAAATAACCTTGTTATTAAAAAAATGTTCTGATGCACACTGTTACTGAAGTCTGAAACGCAATCCCTTGTATGTGGTTAAAAAATTGCATACGTTTTTGTCCTTTTTTCTCCTACAAAAAAAAAGTTGCATCCACTGGTATCTTGAATATAATGAATATCATCTCCCACTTTTGTGGGATTCTCAGAAAGTTACAAAGAAAGTAATGTTATCGAGCTCGTACTGCTGGGTTCTTTCTAGAGGCAATATGATTAATCTAATGTTGTCTCTTCATTTCAAAGATTTGCATGTAAGGGGTTGATTGAAGTATGTTGGGGTAATCACGTTGTTAGCAATCTAAATGTATATTCATTTCTGTTTGATTTTCTATACTTGACAAATATTAGTTGATAACAGTTGTTATTTTCATTTTGTTAGATTCTGGTTGATATGATCCGAGTGCCTCATTGGGCATTTGAAGCTGCTGGTCAAGATGCAAGGGGCATGGGCCAAGATGCTGCTGCATATCATCCAGGACTTTATATGCTGCTGCTTATGCATCCAAACCAGATAGCTTCGGAAATTGTATGGAGAGCATACAAAAAATTTATTGCTGTGTATTACAAGAGCAATATTGGATTGACAATTAAGTAATTTATTTCCCCTTTTGATTTTATTAACATAGTTTCAGCCAAGGATTGGTGGCACAAGGATCTGTACAATATAGATTACAGCTATCATCAATTTCTTGTGCGTGTGGTCCAAGTACCTGTTCATTAATGCATCAATTTCTCGTGCGTGTGGCAGAGGGTACACTCGTAATATGGTTATTAGACAATATGATCATTTAGATAGATAAAGCACAATACCATATCTCAAGTAGGAAAATTTGGCCTGCTATTTCCATCCAAAAGACATGCAAAATTCAGTTGCTGGCTATATGATTAGCATAGGCAAATATGGAATCCCTTGAACCAAACATGGACAGCTAACAAACCCACTTCTAATTTTCCTATCTATCTCATCATAATCCTCAAACCAAACACACCCTTAAGGAGATGAAAGAGGAATAAATTTGAATCAGATTTTTCACCAAAAATCTGATCATGGAGCGCCCCTTTTGTGGAGGAAAGAGTGGAGTTGTTGCAAATCAAATCTAGTCAACAAACTCCTATCCTATCCTCTTAAAACTAAGTCTGCACCTAGTCAATATTTTGACCTAATAACCATTATATGATCAGCCATATTGTGCGCCCCAATCAGCCCAAAATCATTCCAAAAATATTGATTAGTTGCAATTCAAATTGAATCAACTAAATCAAATATTTCCACAACCAACCAAATCTGAATGGAGCTTGATTTGTTGATTAAATGACCATCATTAAGCCACCAAATCTCCTCAATCATCTTTGATGATGTCCAAAGATCTCCTCTTGATACTTGGGATTTGATCTTGACAAGATACTATCAAGATCTTATCCTTTCCTTTTGTTATGAAACTTCCTTTCATAGCCAATTCAAATTTGAACATTCTAATTTAAATATTCAAATATTTAAATTCAAAATTCAAATTTATAATTTAAATTTTAAATTTAAACATTAGATAATTAATTTAACTAATTAAATTAATTAATAATGTCTTGGACCATCCAAGCCCATTACAACAATCCATGCACCCTTTTCCCTCTAAGGTGGGCATCCAAACTTCTTCTTGGGCTAACAACCATTATTAGGCTCAAAATTTTTAATGCTATAATATCAAGACAATAAGGTGTTAGTGTGTGACCCATTAGGCCCAACTTAGCCACTGACATAAATGGACTTGGGCCCAATAAGACCACAACCCATTTAATGACAACACAGAGCACTAGCAATGCTTTGTTTCCCCAGAGCTAGTTAGGTCAATGACATGATCATCCAATAAATGTATTTGGTTACCATATGTATTTCCTTTCGTCTCGGTTACCTTCCCATTAAACCTAGGGTGATGAGATGTATCAACCCTTGCGGCTTAGGGTAAGCTTTAATTCGAAATAGAGAATCTGCAATTTACTGACTCTAAAGGCAGATCATCTCATGATCTCTTTTACTATGCATAGATTCCCGAGTCCCGTAAATGTCATCCCGATTTCTCCGGTTTACAGATAACCTAATCCCTCACAGAGTTTTGACGAATTCTTTCAGCTTATCACCCTAGGCTTGTGTTCTTTCAGGACATGCCAAAAGGTATACCTATGAATCTGCATGTTTCAGGTAGCAGAGGTATACAATCAAAACATGCATCTAGAACATAGTCTAGGTGAAAACTTCTGGTCTAAGTAAAGACATACCCAAATAATAAGAAGCTGCTCTAATGATACTATTTGTGAGATTTCCTCATAGAGCCTCTTTGTGGGTCTGTTCAGTGAGAGCTATACCCTTATAGGTCCACTCACGACTTTAGCTAAGACATCTCCATATCTGTAGCTCATGAGGTCTTTACCTTGTATCTGAATACAAGTAGATAAGCCGTGCTAGTCTTACCCGAGATTACTGATGCCCATTCTCAGTCTCTCTAGACTAGGAACATAAAATTAGGAATAAACATCTGGTATCCTTAAATCCTCATGATCGTGATCTCATCACAGATACTCAAGAGATACATATTCTATTCCAAGGGATTTATCCAATTACTCATATAATATATAAACAATGATATTGAGACAAAATATGAAACAAGATAAAGAGTGCTTATGATTTATTTGCGACAATATAAAAGGTACACAAATGTCTTAATCTAATCAAAAGATTGTCTCTAAGACATCCATATACTAACAATCATGTTTCAGTGGGATGGCCGTGACTACTCGGTAGATCTGATTGAATTGTCGATGGCTAATCTGGAGATCATCCTGGGCATGGACTGGTTGTCCAAGAATTATGTGATGATTGATTATTGTGCTAAGAAAGTTGAGATGTCTCCGTGTGATTCCGCTACTAGTTCTTCTCCTTATATTTTAGTGCTGCAGGCTAGGAGAGCCTTGAGAGCAGGGGCATTTGGTTATGTCATGTTGGGAGGTTTGGTTAGTGGGACACAAGAGGATATTATCGGCATTCCTGTGGTGAGGGAATTCCTCAAGGTGTTTCCTGAGTTTCTGCCACAGCGAGAGATAGAGTTCTCCATTGATCTGTTACCTGGTGTGGGGCCGATTTCATTAGCTCTATACCAGATGTCTCCACCTGAGTTAGCGGAGTTGAAGAAGAACATTTAGCATCTTTTCGCGAAGGATTTCATTCGACCAAGTGTGTCTCCATGGGGGGCACAGGTCATCTTTGTTAAGAAGAAAAATGGGACAATGCGATTGTGCATCGACTACAGACAACTGAACAAGGTGATAATCAAGAACAACTATCCCCTTCCTCGTATTGATGATATGTTGGATCAACTTAGGGGTGCTTGCCTGTATTCCAAGATTGATCTTCGATCCGGATACCATCAGATCCAGGTTAAGCCAGAGGATGTCCCCAAGACTGCGTTTCGTTCGAGATACGGTCATTATGAGTATTTAGTGATCCTGTTTGGATTCACCAATGCACCGGAAATGTTCATGGATTACATGAACCGTGTCTTTAAGCCATACTTGGATCGTTTTGTGATCGTCTTCATTGACGATATTTTGAATTACTCCAAGAATGAGGAGGAGCATGCGCGGCACTTGAGGATCGTGTGATTGGGCATGTGAGTTTTGGCTTTATGCTAAGCCTTATGCTAAGCCTTCAAAATGTGAGTTTTGGCTCAAGTCGGTGAAATTCCTTGGGCATGTGATTTCTGCAGAACGAGTTGCAGTTGATCCAAACAAGATTGAGGCAGTGTTGAATTGGGAGAGGCCCAAAACAGTTACAGAAGTGAGGAGTTTCTTGGGTATGGAAGGTTACTATAGGAGGTTCATTGAGGGATTCTCCAAGATGGTTTTACCACTGACTCGCCTTACCCGGAAGGAGACTCCGTTTGTGTGGACTCACGAGTATGAGGAATACTTTCAGGAGTTGAAGGAGAGACTAACCACTACACCTGTGTTGATCCTTCCTGGTCCTGCGGAGCAGGTTGAGCTGTATTGTGACGCCTCTAAGAAGGGGTTGGGTTGTGTGTTGATGCAAACTGATAGAGTGGTTGCTTATGCTTCGAGGCAATTGATGCCTCTTGAGGATAATTACCTGACTCGTGATTTGGAGTTGGCTGCGATTGTTTTTGCCTTTAAGATCTGGAGGCATTATTTGTACAGTATGAAGTTCGCAGTTTTCAGCGATCATAAGAGTTTGAAGTACTTGTTTGATCAGAAGGAGCTGAACATGAGACAAAGAATATGGATGGAGTTTCTGAAGGACTACGACTTCGAGTTGAATTACCACCCGGACAAGGCCAATGTCGTAGCTGATGCTTTGAGTCAGAAATCCGTCAGTCTATCGAGTTTGATGATGGGTGACTTTGATGTAATTGAGAAGTTTCAAGATTTGATAGTGACCTCTTTGTTTGAGGGTGCATTTCTTGAGATGGAAACTATGAAGGTGGAAAATGAGTTGATGGAGAAGATCAAAGAGACGCAAGTGCAAAGAGAGTGCCTTGACTATGTGAAGAACCAAGATGGTGTATCTTGGAATGAGGATGGATTACTGATGTTCCAAACGAGGATTGTAGTTCCTAGAGGTCCATTGACAAAGGAGATGATGTCAGAGGCTCATAAGGGCCAATTCACTATCCATCCTGGGGCTACAAAGATGTATCAAGACTTGAAGAGAAATTTCTGGTGGCCAACCATGAAGAAAGATGTAGTTGTTTATGTGTCCAAGTGTTTGATATGTCAGAAGGTAAAGATTGAACACCAGAAACCATCTGGTAAGCTTCAACCTCTTGAGATTCCACAATGGAAGTGTGAGAGCATTTCCATGGACTTCGTGGTGGGATTGCCTAAGACTTAGGCTGGTTGTGACTCTATCTGGGTCATTGTGGACAGATTGACTAAGTCTGCCTATTTCCTTCCTGTGTTGGTGAGCTTCACTACTGAGCAGTTGGAAAAACTATATGTTCGTGAGATTGTGAGGCTTCACGGAGTGCCCGAGAGTATCATTAGTGATAGGGACCCGAAGTTTATATCTCAGTTCTGGGAGGCGCTGCATGGAGCTTTTCGTACTCAATTGAGATTGAGTACAGCCTATCACACTCAGACTGATGGACAGACGGAGAGGACCATCCAGACTTTGGAGGACATGTTGAGAGCATGCACCTTGAAGCAAGGCTCAGCATGGGATCGGTACCTACCGTTGGTCGAGTTTTCGTACAACAACAGTTTTCATGCTAGCCTAGGTATGGCACCCTACGAGGCACTGTATGGTAGGAGGTGTCGGACTCCTACCTGTTAGTCTGAGGTTGGAGATTGAGAGTTGTTTGGCTTAGACTTTGACCAAGAGACTACCTAGTAGATCCAGATGATCAGAGAAAAGCTGAAGCAAGCACAGAATCGCTAGAAGAGTTACTATGATGACAAGCATCGGCCACTGGAGTTCAGTGAGGGTGAACACGTGTTTGTGAGGCTTTCACCTATCACCGGTGTTGATCGGGCCCTCAGAGTGAGGAAGCTTAGCCCGAGATTCGTTGGGTCATACCAGATACTTGGTAGGGTAGGGCCTTTGCCTATCAGCTTGCCTTACCTCCGAACTTGGCCAACATCCATGACGTGTTTCACGTGTCATAACTTCGGAGGTACATAGCAGAACTTTCACACGTGGTGCAACCTGATGATGTGGAGGTTTGAGAGAATTTAAAGACTCTCATTGGACCACTTAAGATACTTGATTGGGGCGAAAAGAAACTGAGAAGTAAGGTCATTCCCATGGTCAAAGTGCAATGGGAAGGAAGAGCTCCAGAGGAGTGTACTTAGGAGCAGGAGGGCGAGCTTCTCCGGCAATACCTCGAGTTTAGGGACAGGTATGTCTCTAATTTTGCGGACAAAATTCTTAAAAGGTGGGGTGAATGTAAGAACTCACACCGTTAACTTAGGAATTTAAATAACTTAATTATGAAATTAAAGAATAATTCCATAATTGACCTTGAATAATTATGAAAGGGCGAAACAATTATAGTAAGGGCTTAATAATGTTGAAAGTCGTTTTTCTGATGAAAAGTGCAGATACCGATTCTGCTTCATGGTATAAATGCGTACCGATGAAGTATCCCGATAAATTATAATAAGTGCATGAATATTTCTAAAATAATATTTAGGATTGGTATCTCAAGTTTGGAGTCATAATAATGAGAACTGACGTTAGGACTTTTACTGGCTAAGTAAAAATGTGTACTGCCATAGTGGTGGGGAAATTTTAATAAAAATATGAAAAATCCTAGAAAAAAGGCTAGGTTCTGAACATGAAGTTTGAGATTAAAACGATTAACGGAGCTATTAGTGCTAATATTGACTATTAAAACTTAATGCACCTATACATACTAAGTGGCACAAACCCTAGGCTGATTTGATACATTGCTACGTGCCTTTTCTGCCTTGTGCTCTAGCAGCCTTGAGTCTCCACCTTGCCACCTTCACTCTTCTTCAAAAAAACTTCTCAAAGTGACCACCTTTCTCCTTGTTTCCTTAATCAAGACACCATGGTTATGTGTGGAAAAGACTTAAGTGAGAGAAATGCTCTTGTTTTCTGAGTGGAAGCTGCTGTGATTTGTGGTTTAGGGGCTGAGTTATTGGGTTCATATTGAGGGAGCCATTTTCTTGGCATTTGAAGTTTCAAGAAGCCATTTTAATAGAGAAAGGACCTAGCTTGTTGCTCATTTCCGTGGCTCTATATTGGCAGTAGTGTGGAGTGGTATATAAAGCTCCAAGCCACCTCATTTTTCTGAGTTCTTGAGCCTACAGGGAACTCATTATCTTTTCCTTTAAAACTTCATGATTTTAGCTTATTTGAGTTATTAAAAAGAGAAACTTTGATTAATCAAGTTAAGGTTTGATAATCTATGCATAAAAAGTGTTAATGAACTTCTATTTGTGGAGTCATTGGACTCCAAATCGTAAGAGGACCCTTAAAATGAAGATTATGCAGAAACTGCACGAGTTTCTGCATATTTTGTCTGATAAGTATTGGAATACTTTTCGTGAAGTATTTGGATACTCATCAAGAGGTATTCGGATACACATTAAGGAGTATTGGGATACTTTTCTGGGAAGAAAATTATTCAGATGCCTTAGTAAAAGTATTCGGATACTTCGTGGTATTCGGATACTGTAGTTAAAGTATTCGGATATTGTGTGGTATTCAGATACTTTGTATTATTCGAATACTTTAGTGAAAGTATTGGGATACTTTCTGGAGACATGGAGTATTTGAATACTCATCGAGGAGTATTTGAATACCTCTTGCAGATTAAGCCTAAAATGACTTAAAATAAGTTGGAAAGTCTTAAACACTTAGTGAAAACTTGGGCTACGAATATTAATGATTATTTCTGATATAAACAGACTGTGATTTTGTTCTTTGGTGACCTTGGGCTGTTGTGGACTCTTGACTTGGGATTGTTAGCTTGTGAGGTAAGCTTTCGTGTCCTCAATTTTTCCCATTGTTGGTTCCACCGTATCTTATGAAGGGATGGTTATATGCATGTTGTGTTTTGATTAAAATAAATGATGATTCTTGATATGCTATTGAGCTGATTTATTGAGTGCAAGTGTCATATGATATGTATGTGGTGTACCACCTATACGGTAATCCCTGAGTATGTGGAGACATACAAGATGGTAACTCTGTGGGTGAAGTGCAAGCGATGTTCCTTGTACTATAGGTTGTAGACGTATGTAATTCCTATCTTTTATTCTTTGGCCAGTAGGATGCTTACACACATGACATGGATATATGCTGCACTGCAAAAGTTTTGGAAATTATATTGATATACTATTTTGGAATTTATATTGCACATGTAAGTGAGCTTGGGGTGGAGAGATCCTTGAGGACCTCTTGTCTTACTGGGATTTCTTTTTAGAGATCTCACCCCGTGTTGGGGCACATTTTCAGGTACAGGTACCTCGGGGGTTGATAGCTCTAGCGGCAGGAGGCCGGAGTTGAGTTGATTATGCATGTTGATTGCTGATATGTCTGGATGATTATCATGCTTTACCTTCGATATATTGTTATTTGATTCGAGACTTTGTTTGGCTTTGTTGCCTTACTTGGTGAGCATGGGGGTTGTCTATGCCACATTGATTTCTGTTATGTTGAGTTTACTTGAGTTGTATAATGTATCAAGATATTGTCCGGTCTACATGTTGTAGTTCCGTGACTAGATACACAGTTAGTTATACTATGATGTTATTCAGTTAGTCTTTTATTGCAATTTACATACAAGCGATATTTTGAAAATGAATATGTAATCCACTTGGTTAATAATGAATAGTTCATAATTGAAAAGAAAAAGTTAGCTTCCGCATTTAATTAGTTGCGCTATTACCATTTGTATGTTAATACACCGGGTGCACACAGGGTGTTACAAGGATCTTGTGTAATTAATTATAAATGTATGTGATGGAAGGGCAATAGGCCTATTTTAGGTTATGAAGTTGTTCAACAATGATAGATGCATGTAAATGAGATTATGTGATTGAAATGATTATCAAAATGTATAATGATTAAGCGATGGATGACACTTGTGGAATAAATAAAGAATTGAGTAAATGTTGGGATGTAAGAGCACCAAGGTATGTTGAACCTTGTATCCCACCCTTGATCAATTAGGTACCATTTGGAGGTTAGAACACACTTGGATTAAGTGGGATTAGTTAATAAAACAAAGGAGATGCCGTCAAAATTTCTAAGAGAATAATCAATTTTATGTCCAACTTTGGGAGACCGTATCTCCCTCCACAGATGTCCAAATGAGGCGTGCCATACCTCATTTTAAAGCTTATGATGTCATCTATACTTTCCTAAAATTTGGTACTATTTCAAATTTTTTAGAGTCTTGTAGGACGAAATGGGTGGAGACAGCCCAAAGCTGGCCTGTTGGGTACTGGTTTCGGATAACAGTTTCTAAAATTGATATCTCTCTCATTTCTTTCTCAAATTAAACTTAAGTTATATTAAATTGAAGGTCTAGGTGTTTACTATTCTGTATAAAAATATGAGAGCAATGGGATTTATAAGTTGTTGGGAATCGCTGAAAAGGGGGTTAGGTTAAGTGTCCTGTTTGTGGTCAATTGGCAGCTTTCCTTGTCTCAGTTCAAACGGCTATAACCGGAGCTAAAGAACTCCAAATGAGGCGTGTGATACCTTGTTCCAAAGGTTGAAGAGTCTAGTTTAACATAGTAAAATACGAGATTTTATTAATAAGTGAATCATGCCCAGTTTTAGAAAAATCAAAGTATACTCTGTTTTGGTAAAGTTAGAAAAAAGTGTTTTGTGCTATGTTGGTTTATGAGAATCTTTTAGCAACTTTTTTTTTTAGTACAGGAATCTTTTAGCAACTTAAAATAAGTGTTGTATGATAATTAGGCGTTTATAATATTACTTCCGCATTTAGATTTCAATTGCGATCACAGTTTGTATAATTGCGTGATACGATTATTTAAATCGCATACGTAATAAAAAAGAAAAAGTTTTTCTGTATTTTTAAATAAACTGTTGTGATTGAAACTGTGCTTAATATCATAATCAATGTTAACACACCGGTCTGGTAACGAGGTGTTACAGTAAGACTCCATGGATTTAATTCAATTTCCAAGCATTAGACACTTATTCAACCTTATTATTATTGATTCAAGTCATCCATAACTCATTTACATAATTTTCCAATAATTTGTTTTGCAAGAATACTAGTTCATCCATCAAAATATTTCTAGGTTACCAAACTTTTTAACAATAACTTTTATGGGTTCAATCATCATTTTTGTGGCCACAAGGGAGTTTGGCTAGGGGGTTTGCTGCAAGAATTGGACATTGTGCTGCTTTACAAGCGAAACTGTGGGGTGTGTTAAAAGGGCTGGAGTTACCTTGGGAGGCAGGTTGGAGAGATGTTTTGGTTGAAAGTGACTGTCAAACGATCATTGCATTGTTTTCTAAGGAAGGCAATGAAGCTCGTGAATCACACCTAGTGACTCGAATACGAGCATTTGTTAGTCGTCAATGAAATGTTCGGTTTATTCATGTTCTTTGGGAGGACAACCAGTGTGCAGATTGGTTAGGAAACTATCTGTTGGTGCACCTAGAGTTACCTGATAAGGTTCACTTCTTTAATCCTCCCTCAAGACTTTCAGGCTGACAATAGGGGTGTGATTTTTGCTAGACGTGCGCAGACTCGTTAGGAGTGTCCTTGTTTAATTTTTCTACATTTTTGTTCTTTGCTTTCTGTCTTATTACTTCAATGTATATAAAAAAAAGTGTGTGTCTTTTTAAATGACACAAAATTAGGTACTTTTAATAAAGAGATAGACATAAAGAGGTTTGGATCCCACTAAAAAAAATAAAAGTGTGGGTCTCAACTCTTTGTATTTACCTCTCTTAAAAAACCTTAGTATATGTCTTTTATAAGGACACACATTTTTCCAAAAAAAAAATACAATAATTATAAACTTTTTAAAGTATTATTCAATGCCACTTTGGGAACCAGATGCACCATTCGTACAGTTCTACCAATTGTTATTTTATATTTGACCAAATAGAATATGCTCCTGGGTTTTGCTTGTGGAGTGTGGGGTCACGTGGTGGAGTAAAAAAAAGAAAAAAAAGTTAGAATATGTTCCTGGTCTCCTGGCTTTTGCTTTAGGTGCGGATGAAAACAACAAAAAAGTTTGCGTGTGTCCTTGCGTCACGTTACCTTTGTTTCTCTCTTTTTTATCGTATTGGAAGTTGGACGAACATATAAAGCTCGGGAATATTTTATTAAAAGATTAAAACAAAGATGGATTTTGCATTTTTAATTGATTGAAGGGTTATGTTTATCTCATTTTATATGAAATAAACAACTCTTTTAAAAACCCAAAAAGGGGCTGGGTCTCACCACTCTTTTTTCTCTTTTCTCTTATCTGTGGGTCTCACTCATACTTTTATTTCTATAACATGAGGTAATTTTTTTCCTACAATATAAAAAAAAATATATCCCTTGATTGAATTGTGGGTCGTTTACATATAAAATTAGGCTACTCTAATATGGATGACATACACAAAAATCATTGATTTATATTGATACAAAATTTAATATTTCTACATCATGTAATAATTTTATATAAATAGTAATTTTTGTCAATTAAGTCGATGAAGTCTAATTATTTATCACTAGCATTGTTTTGTCAATCTAATAAAAACTAAATAATAATAATAATAATAATATAATGAAATAATTTTTATTTTTATATATTTTATAGTATATACAGCGTTGATTTTATTTTTACAGATGAAATATTAAGTACTTTTAAATTAATGTAATATTTTATAAATATAATATATATGATATGAATTTTCAATCTACATTTTAGGATAAAATCATTCATTTAAAAAGTTACTGAATGATGTAAAAGTAACTTTGATATGAAGAAAGATTGTGAATTGATCTCGTATGATTTTTTTTTGTTGAAGTTTTTCCTTAATTTAAATGTTAAATTAATAAAATTAATTTGAATTCTAATTTTAAATTTCGAATTTGAAATTTGAATTTAAATAAAATTAATTTGAATTCTAATTTTTAATTTTTAATTTGAATTTAAATATAGTCATTAAATTAGATTTAATAAAAAAGGAGAAAATAGATGGAACCAATCAATTAGATTGATTGATCAAAATTAAGGAAACTAATTAATTAAATTAATTGGCTGAAATTGATGAAACCAATCAATTAGATTGATTGGAAAAAATTAAGAAAATTACCCAATAAGATTGGGATTTGATTAGGGCACTGATTTAACCTAGTTTTAAGTTAATAAGGCGCCACATAGGGGTGAAACTGGGTCGGGCCGGCCTACAGGGGCCTATGGCTCAGCCTACATCAGGCTAGACCTGACTTAGTATAATTTGTATAATAGGCCGGGCTCGGGCCTTAAAAAAGCATGTCTAATAAAAAGGTCATAAGCTCACTTTCAAAAGGTCAGGCCTATTGTAACACCCTCCCTTGTATGCATCCAAGAGAGTCGTTTGCTAATCGTTATTAGAGTTGCGGAAGTTTGTGGAGAAGCTTTTTCTGTAAAAATCTTTGAGGAAATGTAGTGGAAAGCTGAATCTAAGAAAATTTTTGATGGAAAGAACTTAAAATGTGTTGCTGATGAAAACGGTGAAAATTTAAGAAAAATCGTATTCCTTTAAATATTGATATAAAATCGAGCTTTCAAAATCTGTTTGCACAGTTGTTATAATCTGGAAGTAGGCGCTTGGGGCTTCGTGTGCATATAAAATAATAGAGAATCGGAGGTCGTTTACTATACTAAATATAACTTTTAAAGTGCTCGCATGGTTGTCAAAATTTCAGCACTTAATTAAACGTAATAAATTATTTTCGCAAAATTTTTATTTTATTTTTTTAAATTTTCCCTAAAATACTTGCTGCTCAAAAAGTCTTCAACATGCAGTAAAATCATAGTTCCAACAATCATCCAGGCATACCAAAATATCCAAAATAGTACAGTCATTCATTAAATAAACAGCAACAACAAAAGTCCAAGCAGTAAATAACAGCAAATAGTTATGTCTTCATATGCTCTTTCGTCCTCCTGCCATTTTGTAAAAATAGCAGCCCCAAAGGGGTGAGAATAATCTCAGTAGTGTGGCAATAAAACCAATAATGCAACAGTATTAAACTAGGCACAAAATTATAAAACAGTCGCATCAACATTAACTTCATTTCTTGATAAACATCATCATATATCATAGTGCGTATATAACGCCATCTTTACGCTCATAGCACCGTCATCGGCGTACAAACACAGTGGAAATTCAATGCACGACACCCTCATTTGGTGAATTCCACTGTGACCTATGCAGACGGATGCCAAGTGTCCCATACCCTGGTACCAAGGGATGCCTATATGATGCGTGCTCAGTCACATGTCCTTATATATATATTCTAGAATGTCATGAGTTCTAAGTCTACATGCCATGCTATGCAGTCACACCAAACAGAAAGTGTATTAGGATGTAAAAATGCATGCATATATCATTATCATCATTTCATATCCTTACCGTTGCCACATCATAATCATAAAATAACATGGAACATATGTGAGCAACACTTCACAATTTCATACACTAGTTAATAATTACATTAGGTAATACCACCTAACACATACCTCGTACGTCGAAATTTAATTTACCAATTCACAGCGAAATAGTCCAACGTCTCAAGGATTTTTCGTACCTAATTTACAGTATAATAAATCAGTGTACGTTCAATTTATTCCTATAATATATCAACAAAATTCCAAGCTTAAAGTCCCTATATCATTCGGCCATATGCTTATTTTTCCAAAATAATTATGCCTTCACTTTTGTCTTCTTTAACGTTAAACAGTGAGAATAGCTTACGGTTCCTTAATATACAAAGGTTCTGTTTTAAGGTTTCTAGGAGATGCTTAAAATTTTCTGACTTATAATAATTATCAATATCTCAAAACAGTCCTAAATATATGGTCTTTTAACCCCTAAACAGAATTGGTTTGGTCTTCAAAAGTTCTTCAAAAAATTTAATACTTCGCATATGGAAATAATTTCTAGTCTAATTTAAATACAGCAGCCCCATCATAAAATAATCAGCGACAAATCCTAACACTTTTATCCTAGCTAAATTCGGTTTTAATATTATAGGACCTTAAATGTTTTTATTCAATTTTCTACTCCTCTCCCTAATGGTGCGCTAACAACACAACAAGAGAAATATATAGCAGGCTGTCTAGCTACATTTTCTAGCGCAAAGCAGGGAGCAATAAAACCAACATACAGTAACGTTTCCTAAAAATTAATATGACATGCTGTCTAGTGAGTTTTACAGCGAAATAGAGGGCATAAAATCATTATACAGCAGCTTTTTCCAACATAGGTTCATATACATCATGCTTTATTTTAACACAAGCATAACTTAGTTCGTATAAAATTTTACCAACTACGTTTTTTTGTTAACATAATCAACAAACCGGAACAGAAGTAAGGGAAAGGAAAGTTCGGCTATGTGTTTACCTCAAGCCCTACCAATAAATCTGAAACTAGAACAACACCTACTCATTAATTCCCACGAACGTCAAGCTCACCTGATCTTCATGAAGAAGACCGTGCGCACAAGCAAGGAAAGAAGGATTGCTTAAGTTAGTACCCACATGCAAGGGAATATCTTCATCAACTATCCGTGGAAAAATAAAAACAATAAGAAGGAGCTATACAATACCTCCTTAGACACTACTACACGGCTGAACCAATGAAGGAATGTAACGTTGAGCTACCCTTGCTTACTGCTCATAAGCTTTCGGTCACAAGGTAGGGGGAATAAAGGAAACGTTGCACAAGACAATAACTTGGTTGTGGAATCCTTTAGTGATGAACTTGGTTTTCTTAGCAAGAATAAGAGGGAAAAATTATGGAATTAAAATTCATGTTTAGCTCTAAGGGGCTTCACGGTTTTGAGGTAGAGGATAGGAGGGGAAGGTGAGGTTATCTCTTGGTGTTCCTTCTATGGTGGTGTCACGGTTTAAAGGAAGTGAGGTGGTGATAAGGGTTCAATTTGTTTCTGTTACAAGAGTCCCAAACTCAACCTAGTCTTCTACACTTCAGCTCATAAAGGATGAAAAGGGTGAGGAGTTTAGAGCTGATTTAAAGTGGCTTAATGTTCAAAATTTCTTATTGACCTTACTCTCTCCCTTATGCGCTCAAAGGGTGAGTTATGGTGGCATGTTTGCCCAATGGTGATACATGCAAGCTGACATCTTGGGGCTGATTGGATGCATAAAATAAAGGCTGAATTAGGTTGGAAGCTGCAGCAAGTAAGATCAACTTTTGCTCTTGTTTAGGCACATGTGAGGAGGGAAGGAGAAGTGGCTGACTTAGTTTAGATAATAGGGACTTGCATCAGAATTTTTCAGTCACTTTCTCTTAATCATAGGCGCACACTTGAAGCTAAATGGGGAAGGATTAAGTTGGCATATGGATATCTTCACCCAATCAAGGGCTGCCCTCTAAGGATTCCTAAGAAGTGATATAGATAACAAGATTTTCGGGCTGAACTAAACCCTTTCAAAGCCACTTGGGCCAGCGACCTACTCATGTAATGAGGGTCCAATTTTTTTTTTATTCTCATGCTTTGTGTGACTAAAGATCGGCCCAAATGTTAGTAAGCAGCTTCTATACATTTAAATGTTTTAAGTTCCTTCTAAATGTTACTTTAAATATTTTAAATTCCTTCTAAATTATTCTTACGTCCTTTTTAACAAAGGTTCCACATGCTTAACATAATTATCTTTTATTATGACAATTCAAGTAATAGCACATTAAGGATTCCCTACTACTAATCATATAATTCGAAAAACAACCACATGTTCCATGTAATTTGAATTGCCACACATGCCTTCTAATACCTAGTAATGTTTTATATCTATTCCCTAATTACGTGGGATGTTACACCTATAAACCTACAGGACGGCCTATATTGTACTATTTATTTTAAATAAAATAAAATAGAGTAAGTATGTCTTGAAAAAAAAGATATAAATTTAATCAATTACAATTATTTATAACTTAATTATATTCGATTATATTTTAATAGAAATCTTACTTTATTTCTTATATAGGAGGAACCAACATCTCAACATGTTAGATTGTGTATATGAATATATTAAAAGATTTTTGGGAGAGCTTATACTTACTACAAGCATCATGATGTGTTTGTTGGATTCATGTAGTTATTTTAATTTACATAGTATGGATTTGTTTATCTGATGAAATATATGTTATTTAGTTTGAGCATTTTGCTTTTGAAAATGACTTAAATGCATATTGTTTTAGTTTTGTTATGATTCATGATTCTGTTTGGACGTTGAAATTATGATTTTTGGTGTAGCAACATAGTTTGAGTACTTTGTAAAGTTGATTCATGGTTATGCTTGGAAGTTAAAAATTAACAGGCTAACGGGCCAAGCTAGGCCATTTGTTTTTTTTTTAAACGGGCCAAACTAGGCTAACAGTTAGACTCATACTAGGCTTGGGCCAGGCTAAATTGAAATTTTTTGGCGTAGGCTTGGGCTTTTCGGGGCAAAGCTTGGCCCAGCCCAGCCCACTTTCACCCCTAGCGCCACATATATAGTCCCCTTTTCCTTATTTCTCGCAATTCTTCTTCTCTAGTCTTCTCCACCGAAACCTTAGCCAACACACACATAAGTGTGGCGGCTATCTCTCTCTCTTGGGATCACCATAGGCGCCACTCACTTTCCTCTCTTCTTTTGAGTTGAACATGCTTGAGGGTGGGCAAAGGTTATCTCTTTCGCATATTTTTTTTTTAATTTTTTCTCCTTTATGTTCATGGCCTATATATAACACCTCGCATTCTAAAATATGTAATTATATATTAAATGTGGATTAAAGGGTAGGATTGGTGAAAATCCTGAAATTAAGGCCAAAATACAAAGGAAGGGTAAAACGGTAATTAGCCAAACACGCAACCCTAGGAAGGTAAAATTGAGTAGGAGGTCCCAAATGATATAAATAACCCTGGAAATGGATTCAGAATGAAAAATTGAGTAGTTAGGCAAGTTTCAGAAAATTCTATGAATAGTGTTTTTACCAGGTAAAAATACTGCGATACAGTTGCACCGTAAAACATGCCGATTGAATTTTGAGCTCTAGGTTTTGAATACAAGTTATAAATGGTATATATGACTAGGAAATATGATTTCTGATGAAAATTGATGGAAATTAGTAAGTTTGGGGAAGCGTGCCTATGTCGCGCGTAACAGCTTAAAACTGCAATTTCTCCGAACGACCGAAAAACTCCGGATTCATTTGATCAAGGGTAATTAAAGGACAATGGTTAATGTTAAAAATTAGAGTTTCTAAATATGTTATGAAATTATGGACGTTTAGTGGAATCGGAAGGAAATTTGAATTAGTTTTAAATCGAGTGAGGTGGCGGTGGGGCCCACCTCACTTAAATCACTTAAGACAGATGGCCATTTACTATTCATGTTCATCTTCCCTCTCCCTTTCTCTCTCCAAACCCAAGTTGCCCCCTCCTTAGCCAAAGCTTCCTTCAAATTTCTTTATCCTCTAACTCACTCAAAACTCAACCAAACCAAGCAAAGTTGTCTTGAAAATTGTTGGAAATCACCTCCCAAACACATTGGTGGTAGTCTTGAGCCATGAAACCCACTATATTTTGAGGAAAAAAAACCCCCAAACCCGCGATCTAGGTGTGGAGATTTACACTCTTGGAGTTGATTGGTTCCCCAATGAATTAGTGTGTCGTGGAGGAGTCTTTGGCCAAACTATTGAGTAAGTTTCATCACATTTTGTTGGTTGGATTGGTTGATTTAATTCATAAGCCCTAGAATTTGTTTGTATGATTGATGTTGTTAGAGAGCTCAAATGGAAATTGTGTATTAGATAAATATGTCTTAGAATGATGTGTTGGAGCTATAAATGTAATAAAAATTATTAGTGCAAAGTTATGATAACTTAGTGGAAATTTTGGATGATGCCATGAACTTGTGAAATTTGAGTAGTTTTAAGATTGTGTAATTGAGTTGTGGTATGGTTGTATGAGTTAATAATAGGATTGTATGAGGTGTGGAGTAGTTGAATTGGATTGGACAATCTTTGGTGTATGCCTATGTGCAATTCAGCCATAATTAGTAAAATGGGGATTTGATGTTGTGGAATTGTATGATTGGTATGTTTTGTTGTTAAATGGTAATTAGAAGGGTTGTGTGATTGTTGGATGTTTTGGAAATCAAAGGAAAAGAGCTTGGATTGTATGAAATTAGAAATTGAACCTAGAGTGAAATTAATGGCAAAATGAGGTTGTGATGATGTTGAATGCAAATTGGCACCTAAAATGACATTGGGGTAGCCTTAGGATGCTTAAGAAAAATGAAAAGAAAATTTAGAAAAATAAATTGTGTTTTAACACATGAATGGCCGAACCTCACTTGTGGGGGGAGGAAGAATTGTCATTTTGTGACTATGGTGGATTCACCATATATTAAAGATCCGTATATGATCAATGTAGGTTGCCTCCCGCGGATTTGAACCTTGAACAGCGAGCTCGGTTGGTTGCCTTTGGTCTCGGACCAAAAAGGGATTGAGGTAAGTCTTTGGAACCATGCATATGTATTTGATGAATTGCATGTGTTGGTGAATGGAAAATTAATTGGAAATATCCTCTGTGTAGGCATTTCTGTGGGAAAGGATTATACAGGTAATCCCTTGGTACTGGGGTTTGATCCCCTTGTGTGTTCCACCATGCCTGTAAGAACCTGCACCGTTAATTAAGGAAGTTAATTAATTAAGTATGAGAAATTAGGAAATAATTCCATAATTGACCCTAATAATTATATTATGGCTTAAATAATTATGGTAAGTGTTTAATAGTGTTGAAAGTCGTTTTTCTGACGAAAAGTGCAGATACCGGTTCTGCTACTCGATATAAATGCGTACCGATGAAGTATTCCGAAAAATTATAATAAGTGCATGAATATTCCAAGAATAATATATAGGACTGTGATTTCAAGTTTCTAGTTAAAATAATGAGAATTGGTGCCAGAACTGACACTGGATATGTAAAAGCGCGTACCAGAAAGATGCTGCGAAAAATAAAATAAAAATTTGATAAATCCTGAAAAAATGAGTAGGTTCAGATTCTAAAGTTTGAGATTGAAATGCTAAGTGTAGCTATTAATGCTAATACAGTGTGGTTAGTGTTAAGTGGGCTATAAATAGGCCAGGGCACAAAGCCCTAGGCTGATACTCAGCCTTTCTTCGTGACCTTGTGCCTCTCATTTCTGACTTATGGTCTTTACTTTTTGCCAACACCATTTTCTCCTTTGAAACCTCTAAAGTGATCACCTTTGTTCACAGTTCCTCCATCGAAGTGGCATAGATGAGTGAGAGTAAGTCTTGTGTGAGTGAAAAGCCCTTGGTTGCTGAGTTTAAGCTTCTGAGTTGTGTTGTTTGGGGCTGAGTTCATGAGCTACCTTGGTAGAGGCCTTGTTCATGTCTTTTATGGTGCCAAGAAGTGATCTTTTGGCTTAAAGGGCCAAGCTTGGTGGTCAAATTCGTGTCTTTGCAAAGTCAGAGTTGTGGTGTTGTGTAGAGGACCCCTTGTGTGTCTCATTTTTGGATATTTGAGCCTCGGAGGTAACCATGATCACCTCTTTGTCATTTTCATGATTTAAGCTTGTTTAATCCGCTAAAAAGTAAAACTTGGATCATTTGAGTAAAGAAATGTGTTTCAGAGTTCATAACATGTTGATGAATGTCTGTTTATGGAGTCATTGGACTCCAAATCTCGTTTGGACCTTAAAAGTGGGATTATGCAGAAGTCTGTTCGAATTTCTGCATTCTGTTGGAGAAGTATTCAAATACTTTTCGTGTAGTATTTGAATACTTGTCCTCTGGTAATCGGATACTCCTTGCAGGAGTATTGGGATGCTTTTCTTGGAAGAAAAGTATTCGGATACCTTTGAAGAAGTATTCGAATACTAGATAGTATTCGGATACAGTGGTATTCGGATACTGGGGGTCAAGTATTCGGATACTGTGTGATATTCGAATACTTAAGTGAAAGTATTCGGATACTTTCTGGAGACAAGAAGTATTCGAATACCTCCTGCAGAAACAACATAAAATGACTTAAAATGAGATGGAAAGCATAAATCACTTAGTGTAACCTTGGAAAATGGTTATTGATGATTATTACTGTATAAACAGATTGTGATTGTGCTGTTTGTAGGCTTTGAGCTAGTGTGGACTCTTGGCTTGGATAGTTAGCTTGCAAGGTAAGCTTTCGTGTCCTCGATTTAGCCATTGTTTGTTTCACCATGTCCCATGGGGGGATGGTTATATGCATGATGTGTTTTCATGTATTGTTTTATTGAAATGCTATTGAGCTGCTAAGTGCAATTGCTTTATGACATGTGTGTTGTATTTCGCCTAAACAGGAAGCCATGGGGTGGTCCTGTGGGCGGGTACAGCATGGGCGTGTACTGTGTGGGTAATAGACGTATTCCTGCACTTCTCTGATCAATAGAATAGTTATAACACACATGACATGATTATCTGCTGCATTGCACTGGTTTTGGAACTTATACTGTTAAACTGCTTTTGAACTTATATTGCACATGTAAGTGAGCTTGGGGTGGAAGATCCTTGAGGACCCCTTGTCTTACTGAGATTTCTGTTTAGAGATCTCACCCCACGTTTGGGGCACCATTTTCAGGTTCAGATAATGCGGGGGTTGAGACCTCTAGTGGCAGGAGGCCAGAGCTTAACTGATATTGCTGTTTATATGATGATATGTTTGGATGCTGGATTATATCTGCTGATGTTATGCTTTTAGCTTGTTATTATTATGTTGCTGTTGTTAAGACTATGTTTGAGTTTGTTGCCTTATTTGGTGAGCATGGGGATTGTCCATGCCACATTGATTGACCATGTCTTATTTAGATTTGAGTTGTAATAATGTATCAAGATATTGTCCGAACTACGTGTTGTAGTTCGGTGATTTTAGATACTCACAGTTATTTTATATATTGAGGTATTTCAGTTAGCTGTCTATTGCAATTACATACATGCATTGTTTTGTAATGAATTAAGTAATTCAACTTGGCTAATGATAATGACGTCATAATTGAAAAGAAAAAGATATTCCGCATATTTAAATTAAGCGTGGCTTAATACGATGACATGTTAACAAACCGGGTATACACGGGGTGTTACATTTTATGGTATCAGAGCACTTTCTAGGGAAAAGACTGTATGTATTGCAATAACTTAGGATGTTCTGTTGTGAGTCGTGTTTGTGTGTTCTCTCTATTGGGTTTTGCTATGATGATGCACATGTGACCACAATGCGTGGGCCTGATCAACTCATTCTTTGTGTAACTTGTGCAGAGTCATGGTACTACCTCGGAGGAACCTAGACACTAGCGGGGATCAACCTGATCCTGTCCTGGCTGCATTGGCTGAGATGCAGACGGCTCGATTAGCCGAACAAGAGGCCATGAGAGTGGCAAACCAGGCTATTCTGGACACCGTCAGAGAGGCAAACAGGAAAGCCACTGAGGATGTATTGGAGGCGAACCGCCTGGCAAACATGATTATGATGAGATTCATGTTGGAGGAGATGAGGGCTGGTCCTGCTATTGGTCAGTTCCCTCCACCACCACCTCCACCTCCACCTAGCCTTCAGGACGAGAGCCTGAGTCACGTCGAGGGTGCCATTCCTCTTACTGGGGTGATGGAACCCTACTTTGAGCCTGCTGAGGATCTCGATGTGATTGATCTTCGGCTTAATGCTTTCTGCAAGCATAAGCCACCTTCCTTTGATGGGTCTTATGATCCCATTGCTGCTGCGAGATGGCTTCAGGCGCTGGATAAGATCTTTCAGGTCATGCAGTGTACTGATCCGCAGAAGTTGATGTCCGCCACATACATGCTGGAGGGAGATGCACATGAGTGATGGATGAATACCTCTCATGCTTTTGAGATGCAGGGTCATGTCATGACATGGCCATTCTTCAAGGATTGCTTTCTGGGTCGGTACTTCCCTTATGATGCGCAGGAGAGGAAGTAGGGGGAGTTCGACAGATTGGTACAAGGCTCGTTGTCTGTTGCCGAGTACCTGGCTAAGTTTTTTGACCTGGTAAAGTTTGCACACTTTCAGATGGCTATGCCTACTCTGACCTTTTTGGCTGCTAAGTTCCGCAGGGGACTTAATGAGGAGATTGCAGACAGGATTGCTGGAGCTGCTTCAAGAGACTTCGGGACACTGGTGCAGCAGTGTCGGGACATCGAGGATGCCTGTATTACGAGTAAGGCCTAGAGGGCCAAGATTGCTGAGACGAAGGGAACTGGTAGTTCCACTTCCTGGAGGGACAAGAAGTTTGCTGGTAAAGAAAAAGGTAAGCAGTTTGATGCTAGGCAGGTGCCTAGTCAGTTCAAGGGGACATCGATGCAGGGGAGTTCAGCTAGACCTCCTACTCCTAGATGTACCGGTTGTGGGAGATTCCATGTGGGGCTGTGTGCTACCGGCCAGTTGATCTGTTTTCATTGTGGCCAGGTGGGCCACTACTCCAGAGATTGTCCATCGTTGACGACGAGAGCTGCAGTGATTCAGGCAGTTCTGTTACAGATGATTCCTATGGAATCTACAGCGGCACCTGTCGTGTCACCTACCACTGGGCGTGTGTATGCACTGGATCGTCAGCAGTCGGATAGAACTCCAAACCTAGTCGGAGGTACTGTTTCCATTGGTGGATCTTTTATTGATGTATTGTTTGACTCTGGGGCTACGCATTCTTTCATTGCTACCCCGATTGCTGTGGGGCTTGAGTTGCCCATGTCTGTGCTTTCTCCACTGTTGCAGGTGACCCCCGCCACCGGAGAAAAGTGTGATTCTACCACTGTTCATCGAGATGTCGTGTTTCTTTGTAGGTCAGTTCAGTGCGAGCTATTCTCCAATAGGTCCACCCACAAGTCAGCTAAGACATCTCCATGTCTGTAGCTCACAAGGACTCTACCTTGTATCTCTATGCAAGTAGCTGAGTTGTGATAGTCTTACGTAAGATCAACAATGCCCATGCTCAGTATCTCTAGACTAGGAATATATTTCTAGCAATAGACGTGTGGTGTCATTGAGCCCTCATAATCGCGATCCCTATCACAGATCCTCAATATGACACCCGTTCTATTCCAAGGGCTTTATCTAGTTACTCATATATTATTTGAGATATGCAATATGAAACAAAATAAAGAATACTTTTATTCATAAAATTCATTCATAACAATAAAGAAGTACATGGGTCCATCTGACTCTCAGATTGTCTCTAGGACACCTATATACTAACAAAATCAAGCAAACCATCGAGATAAATTTGTAAAAATGGCTATTTTGATGTCTTCTTGCCGAATAGCTCACTGGAGCGAGAAATTTGGTGAGATGAAACGTAAAATCAATCCTTTGGTTTCCTTTTAGCTTGAATCTTGACTTCCTTCGGCTCCTTGATCCATCAATGCTCCAATATGGTGATTTTGACTAGAAACCGATACATTTTGAAGTCAGTATCTTACCAAACAAAAATAATAGAACATCCTTTTGCATCTAAATATATATGCTATATCTTTAACCATTTACATAAATATTCCTCATACTTTTAGCCTTAATAACATAGTGTATTTTACACTTATCAATATGTAACTTGTTCATTGTGTATGAATGATGCAACGATTAATATGTCCTTTTGAGATGTAAAGATGTCAATATGAGATATTGAGAATGTAAAGATAGAACTCATGAAGTCATATGAATTTCATGTATGTATGACAAAGTTAGGAAATGAGAAAGCTTGGATTGCAAGAAATATTATAATTTATAGCTTAATGCCCAAGAAACATGTATGATGTATTGGAATCCAATTAATTGATGGATACATTGGAATACCAAAAGTGGGCAAGTTTTCCCAAAGGTTGGTAACATGTTACCAAGGGAACCACTTAGTAACAGGGCTTGCTCGTTGACTTGCTCATTGAAGTGAGCAGTCCAGCGAGCTGTTACATGAGAAGAAGTAACCACTATCTAAAAATTAAATTTCTCGCTAGGCGAGCAACCTAGCGAGCTAATTCAGAGGATGGTAGTAACTACTGCCTGGAAATTTAATTACTCGCTAATCTCCTTGCTTCAACGAGCAGCTCAGCGAGGAAATATGAGTTGCTCGCTGACTTGCTCGCTTAAGTGAGCAGTCCAGCGAGCAGATACGAATGAAAGCCCTCGTTAATGTCTAGAATTTAAATTGCTCGTTGAAGCGATGGTCTTAGCGAGTAGAGTCAGATAAAGACATATAACTTATATACCATGTTGGTGTATGGAAACCTTATGATAATGATTAGTAAGCAATGTATGATACATTTGATATAAGTATGACATTTCCAACTAACATATGAGTTAAGATTAGAGTTTTTGAATTAATAGAATACGAGAAGTATTTTTATAAGCAAAAAAGAAAATGTTAACAGAAAAGAAAAAAAATATCAGTAATTTAATTCAACTACTGTAATTGTAACTACTCTTAACGCCATATGTAATGAAAATAACCTGGTTGCAAATGGGACGTTACAATGAACAGTGGCGAATGGTGGTTTCCAGCGATGAACAGTGATTGACGACAATTTTTCTGACGATCCGAGGTTGAGGGCAGATGGTTGGTGACTAACCAAGGGTTAAGTGCTGAAAGTGGGTTACCGGTATGATAAATAGCACGGGTGACTTGCTAGAATGTCGCACAATAAGGTTTTTCTGCAGAAGTGAGGTTTTCTATAACACAAGCTTTGGTACCAGCTTAAAAATATAGAAATATGAATATTGTATTGTGTATTGAACTGATACAATTGTGTAGAATATTGTAATAGCCCGTTGTACACCGGTATTGTTAACATTAATTATGATATTAAGCGCAGTTACAATCACAGCAGTTCATTTATAAAAATGCGAGTAAACTTTTTCCGTTTATTACGCGAACGTTTAAAACATAAAAAGCGTAATAAATAAAAGCTGTGACCCTAACTGTAAACTCTTTGCGGAATAATTATTTAACTACTTTTATCACTTATTTTAAGTCTCTCAAGTCACTAAGGGGTTCTCATAAACCCACTTAGCCAAAATCTCACTTTTATGTTTTCTACCCATCCGAACATGGTCCGGTCTTTATTTTTCTGCGGACAAACAGCATGACGCAAGCTCCTCATATTTTAGTATGTTATTATAGACTCAATTACCTTTCTAGGAAGCTATCACACGAGTTATTTCGAGCCTGTTTTCTCCGGATAACGCCGTTTGAAGTTGGACAAGCGAAACTGCCAGCCAATCCCAAAACAGCTCCAAACATCCCTCACTCCACAAATTACTGCAGAAAATCCACTCAACCAATTACTCTCAAATTTTTATACAAAATACTAGACACCTCAAGTTTCAATTTAATATATCACAAACCTAATTTTACCAAGAAACGAAGCGGGAATAATTTTTCCAAAACTGGTCCAGAACTGCCACATGTGCAGTAAGCAAATGAGCAGTCTGTTCTCTCTGCCTTATACAGGACGACTTCCAACTCATATTTTTACCACAAGATAGCGGGCATCTCAACCTTCAAAAATGCGTATGGCACGTCCCTATCGAACCTCTGTGGAGGGAGATATGCTCTCCCAAAGTTCGGCTAAATTATGCAGATTTCTAGAAATTTCGCCAGAGTTTCCTTTGTTTTTACAAAAATCTCCAAATTTGCTAATGTGATCTAGGACCTCAAATGTACCTAATAATCATTGGGTGGCACACACAAGGACCAACAATGCCTTGGGGCACTTACAACCCATCACAATTTATTTTACTTATACAATACGTATCACATTGCTTCCTTTATTAATACTTATTACGTTTCAATCATCAAAGTCCAATTGCATGCATTTGCTAATCATACACATAATCATAATCCTAAAATAGGCCTATTGCCCTTTTTCATCACATTACATATGCTTCATGCTTACATCAACTCATGTACGATTTACAAGTCTTCCAATAACATATTACAATTACAAGCTTCAACCTTCAATTGATACATGATAAAGAAACCTTAAAATGACATAACTCAAATGTAACTAGACTTAGGCAAAAATGGCATGAACAAATATGACAATAAATCTTATCCTAGATATGTATGCAATGTTCATGCCCTAAGTCTAGCCTAGGCCCAATGGCCACCAAAATACAAAATGTACAATCCACCATCTAGTCATCCTACGGGCTTCTTGCCCGCCGCTCCAACTCCGCTTGCACCACCTGAAATAATGCCCCTACACAGAGGACATTCTCAATTACTTAAAATTCATACAACACATGCAAGTTATCAATTACACAAGCATGGTTCCAACTACTCACCTCAATCCCACTTGGTCCAGGACCAAGGGAAATCCACCGAACTCACGGTTCGGGGTTCAAATCAACGTACGGCAACCTACAACAACCATGTACGAATCATCAATACATGGCAATTCTATCAAAATACGAAAATGTCAAAAATCACGCCCCACACTATGTAGGTTCGGCCAACAAGGTGTTAATTTACATTTTATTTTTATAAATTTTCTTTCTCATTTTCTTAGGCATCCTTAGGTCACCAAAAGGCCACATCAAGTGCCACTTTTCATTTTACGTCTTTCAAACGTCGTTTTTGCCTAATATTTTGCTCTAGGTTCCTTTACAACTCTCAACACCATCAATTATTTTCCATTGGTTCTCAAACCTTCCAACCACCACACAACCCATCTAATTACCATTTAACACATGATACATCATCCAAGCAATGTCAACATCAAACCCCTAATTTTCCCTAAATGGTCGAATTGCATCCAATGCCACACCAAGGGATTTCAATCAATTTTAACTACTTCCCACCTCATACAATCCCATTATATCATCATACAACCATATCACAATCCCATTATACAATCCTAACAATAATTTCAAACCTAAAGTCATGACACCATCAAACTTTTCTAAGTTAAAAATCTTATTTTCACCAATAATTTTTATTGCATTTATGGCTCCTACACATCATTCTAAGACACATTCATGTACAAACATTTTCCATTTGAACTCTCTAACAACACAAAATCACCAAATCCCCCTTTAGGGTTCATGAATAAAATCCAAAAATTAAACCATCAATAAGGTGTAGAAACTTACTCAAAAACTAGGCACAAGGCTCCTCCAAGACATACTAAATCATTGGAGCTCCAAACAACTCTATGAACACAAATCTAATACTATGAGCCGTGGCCTTGGGGAGGGAATATCTCAATTTCTAGTGGCTTTCAAGGTTCAAGGGTACCACCAATGGCTTTAGAAGATGATTTCCAATGAATTTCAACACAAAAATCAATGGATTTGGTTAGGATTTGGTGGAGTTAGAGACCTTTTACTCAATTTTTATCTTCCTAGGGTTGCGTGTTGGCTAATTACTGTTTTACCTTTTCTTTGTATTTTGACCTAATTTTCAAGATTTGCACTAATCCTTCCCTTTAATTCATGATTAATATTTTAATATATAATTTAAAATTGCGAGGTGTTATAAATATATAGAGAGAGCCTAATGAGTTTAAAGGAAAAGCTCAGACATAACCCAAATCCTAATGAAATTAGGAAACAAATATTCACAGATAATAACGTAATATATACAGATAATATTTCTAACATCACCAATGGGTGAAAAAAATATATAAAAGTAAACAAATATGCACACCAATTTAAAATCTCAAATATTGCCTTCATATTTAACAATTATGCCTAACTTTTGAAATTTGCGAACTTTGGTCTATTATTTTCGGTATTTCAAATTATACCACATAAGATTTTAGGTGTTAAAAATCATAATAATTTACTGACTAAACAAGGATAAAATTTAATTGAACAATAATTTTCACTAAAAAAAATAATCATGTTAAGGTGAAACCGGGATATCACACACTCCCCACCTTAATTTGAAGTTTGTTCCCAAACTTCAACTTACATTCCCGTTATAAAAATCGAGATACGTTCTGCTTTGGTGGAACAGTCCTAATGGGCTATCTAATGAAATTGTTCTGTCTCTAGCACGAAGAAAATATATATAGCTAAAGGGAATGTAAACTAACACTTGACAAGTCAGGCTATAATGTAGGACGTGATTAAGACTAGGTAACTACAATAACTATGGCTCTAACCATTTCAAGAAAAAAAAATGGATCGGCCAATTGAAGAGAACATAGTGAGTATTCTTCCATGTGTGGTGTTGAAAAAGGAAAGGGAAAAGGTATTTTTGGGATTGTCAAATTAACAATTAGAAAAACAGAAAAGAATTTTAGTTATTTCATTTTGAGGTTCACTTTTTCTGCAGTTATTGCAGATAAATTATCTGCAGCAAAACCCAATACGACGTCGTTTTGGGACAGAAATCATGATTTTTTTGTAATTTTAATTTATTTCAGGGTTATTATAGTCTTTATAATTATAATTTTTTAATATTTCAATCCCAAAACAACGTCGTTTTGGAAATAAATGCAGATAACTTATCTACAGTAACTCTGGAGAAATATTTTTCTGTTCATTTTGATCCAAAATTACATGACAAATGAGGATTTTAAGAATCCAACTGTGCATTATGTTAAAAAATAGTATTTGTGTAATAATTAATAATTAATATTACGCATAGGGTTAAATCCTATAGGAATAGATCCTCTTATATCTGATTTTAACACCATCATATCATGCAATGAATCTCATCCATTCCATAAATAGATCAATGGTCCCAAATTTATTTAAAAGATTTCTAAAAAAAGAAAAGAAATATCCAAATTAATTGTTGATGGTTTCATAACAAAAATGTTGAGGGGCTATATAATATATTGTTTAACTAACCTTTACTAAAAAATCATACTGTTAATTTTTCAGCTATACAGCAAATTTTACTGGATAATGGAAGTCTTCACAGTAAATATTACTTAAGAATAAATATTGTTATATTATGAAATAATAAGAAGCAGTACTTTAATGTTTTTGATATACATCCAAACTATTTAAGGATTATTAAAAAAAATAATTAAAATTTCACTTATTCACTTATATATTTGGATACAAATATTATTTCATTGAAAAAATTAAATTATACAAAAATAAATTTACTTAGAATATTTTATGAAAATATTAAATATTTATTTACTAAAATAATTTTAAATGAATTAAATTCAATAAAAGAAATAAAAAAATTAAATTATAATTTTGGTTGGTCCTCAAATTCGTTTTAGCTCATGCACTTTTAGCCGGTGCGAAACTTTATTATTCGGAGTCTTTTGGCCTTGTACGCTTTTAACCCTTACCCATATTGGATAGGCTGTCTAATCACGTTAACCTATTTTGACCTCCTAGCCTCATGTTCCTCCACCAGACGTGTGGGTGATATGTAGTCGCATCAAGGTAAGTAATGTATTACTCGATCGCGAGTTTAGGCCAAAGATTAGGGATTTTGGGCGAGGGTGATGACCACCAGAAAGGATTCCAAAATGAGAGTGGTAATGGTGGAGGAGAAGAATAAGGAGGGAATTAGGTATTGATGTTGTGATCGAAGTTGTTTTTTTAGAGCAGGCAAAGAGTATGACGATGAAAGATATTGCTCGGTTACCAGAGATAGGGGTGGGGCCAGTGGTTCTGGAAGAGATTAGTGGAGGAAGCATGAGTGGTAAAAGGTGAATGGGGTTTCTAGGGGAAGGGGGAGACAAAAGAAAATGATAGAAGTTAACTTCTTTCACTATGAGAGGTATGGTCCAACACTTTTTTTTGTTTTTATTTTTTTTAATGGATCTCATCTTTTTATAAGAATGAAAAGATATAATTTGTGTCTTTTTAAATGACATATTTTTTTTATAATTTTTAAATATAGAGGGTTTTGTTCTGGCAAACCCATGTCGTATGGGCCCAATATTGAAGGCCCGAGGTCCTTGATGGTGTCCATGTCAGCCCTACTGACTAAAAGCCACCAATCCTCCTCACCTCTTATCCCCCTAGTGACGGTGTTCCCAAGATAAGACACTTAAATGTCTTACTTTGGGATCAGACCCCTGCAGGAAGATCACCCTAGGCCTCTAAATAAAAGATACCCTCTTACAAGGACAGAGCAACGACTGCCACCACGTAGGTAGGGGTAGCATCATTGCGACTGCCAGAGTTTCAGTCATCCCCAACGCCTCCCAAGAAGAGTTGACCCAACTCACCTACCCACGTAAGGTGAGCTCCTCCTCCTCTTATAAATACCCCTCCAATACCAAGCAGAGTGTAACACCAACTCTTGTATGCATCCAAGAGAGTTGTTTGCTAAGCGAAATTAGAGTTTGTCGTCATATTTTAACTACTGAAAAATCATTTGCTTGTTGCTAATAAAAGACTTATACTTGAAATTGAGTTCCTTACACAAATCAGAGTACGCTTTCAAAATTCATTAAGTGGCTGAAAATATTATTTTCTTGTCAGACCTTGCTGTCTTTAAAAGTTCGTATAAAATCAAGTTTTCAAAATTCCATTGTAACGTTTTTGTAATCAAAAACTAGACACGTGGGGCTTCGCGTGCAAATAAAATAATAACAAATTGGAGGTCGTTTTCCCCTCGAAACAGAACTCGCAAAGTGCTCGCAAGGTTGCCAAAAATTCAGCACTTAATCAAACGTCATAAATTGTTTTCGCAAATCTTTTCTAAAATTGTTCCCAAAATACTTGCAGATAATAAAAGTTTTAAAACAGTAATAAAACCACAATCTACAGTAATCCAAACTTCTCACATTAATACAGTTATCCATCAAATAAACAGCAACAGTAAAAGTCCAAACAGCAGCACATAACAACAGATATCCATATAATCATGTCTTCATATGCTCTTCCGTCCTCCTGTCATTTTGTAAAAATAGCATCCCCAAAGGGGTGAGAAAAATCCCAGTAGTGTGGCAACAAAACCAGTAATGCAACAGTACTAACTAAATACAGAATTACAAAGCAGTCACGTCATCAGTTCAAATCCGACAAATACTAAACTTTATCATAGTGCGTATATAACGCCAGAAGTGTACGTTCATAGCACTACGGTGCACGTATCACTAACATATTATCATATTCCGATATAACGCCAGAAGTGTACGTTCATAGCACTATTGTGCACGTATCACTAACAGAACAGTGGAGTACCCTGGGTGGCTCCTCAGAAGGGCTCCAACTGTACCTAAGCGGACTGAAGCCAAGTGTCCCATACCCTGGTACCGGAGGGATGCCTATATGATGCGTGCTCAAACGTATGCTTACTTTTCATACTTATTTTTAATTCCGAAAACAACATGAAATTTATGCATGTATGTTATGCCATGGTTCACACATAAACAAAAATCTAAAAATTATGACATGAGTATGCATGACTAGATAATAATCAGAATGGCATATACACCATGGATTTCCAATATCAAGTTGCTGAATATATTTACTTTTCAAAACAGAATATCCAGCATATCATATTCCAGAATAGCATGTGAATAACATATACATAATTCGAATCCAAAACATGAGAGCAACGTTCACAATCCATGTACTAGCTAGCAGTCACAGAAGGTAATGCCACCAGACACTTACCTCACACGACACATTTTATTTTACCAGGCAGCAGCAAAATAATCCAAGGTCTCAAAGGTATTGCACGCCTAATATACAAGTATAACAAATCAGCATACGCCCCAAGTTATTTCTCTAAATTACCAACAAATCTCCAAGCCTAAAGGTTCATGTATCCATTCGGCCAACAAAGTTATTTTCCTAAAAATATTCTGACTTCAAATTAGTCTTCCCAACGTTTAACAACGAAGGGTTCTCAAGTTCCCAAACATGGCAGAATCGGTTTTGCCATGGGAGTTACTCAAGATTTTATTCATAAAAATTCCTACTTCTCTACTCATAGGTTGCGCAAAAAGGGAGCTTATTATCATGTTGTCTTATTAATTTAAAAGGTACCTAGCACATACCAAGGGTCACCCAAAACAGAATCGACTTTGACATAAAGAGAGCTCATGACATTTATTAAAAAATTTAACTCAACAAGGCCAAGGGTGCGAAAAGAGAAACTTAACAACATGCTAACTGTTTGTTTTATTTCAACGCATATAGTGAACCATCAACATGCAGTCCGGTTATTAACCAACAATAAATGCCTAAAGGTTCATTTATACAATTTCCACTTAACTAAGCCAATGGTGCGCACAAAGAAAACATATAGCATGCAGTCCAATTAAGTTTGACATAGGCAAAGTCTAATTAACTAGATTAGTCCAGGGAGCAGTCCATTAATATTAGAAGGGAGCTATTTTTTAAGCTCCAAAACCGATTTCTTGAGCTTGGGCGCAAGGGCTTGTTGCTCAACGAAACAGAACGAAAACAAAAAGGATGAAAAGCATACATCCTCTTAAGATGCACACAAGGTCGAAACAGAGAGGGGTGAGAGCATGGTTTTCGGTTTTGATACCTCTTGTAGTAACCCGAAATACTCCTAAATCAGTTGAGGTTGCAGCTACCAAGTTGATGCTAAGATCTTCACCCTTCTACCCTTCAAGTACCACGCTATATGACTGCATGCAGGGGGACCATCCACTCACTAAGAACCCAGGTTTTGTTGCTGTATGCAAGGGGTTTTGCCCCATTAAAACCGTATGGAATAAGGGAAGGAACAAGAGGTTAGGATATGACAAATTACCTCCTTGAGGTTGGAGGTTTGGCGGCCTTAAAACAGAGAAGGAGAGGATTTTGATGCTTAGGGTTGTGCTATATGCTCATGGAGCTCACGGTTTGGAAAGAAAAGGGAAAGTGTTTGCTAGCTAAATTTATTTTGATTAGATGAATAGGCGTATAGCTTTTTAGGTCCTTCAACTTTGCGCCTATGGAAGGAGGAAATCAGAATTGAAGGCTGGTTGAACTGGGCAACTAAACACTAAATCAGATCGGTTTCCTCACCTCACTAACGCATAGGAAGAACAAGATGGAATAGTGCTGGACTTATGAATAACTAGATCCAAAGATTAACAAGAAAGAGGTCAGATTAGTTTCATTGTTTTTGACGCACAAGGGGGTAGTAGTCTAGATCGTAGGGTTACCTCTTGGCCAATTAAAATACATGCATGTAATTTACTCTCTCTCAATTGGCTACATGTAGAGGCACTAAAGCTGGCTTGCTTTGTACAAAAAACAAACAAACAAGCAAACAGAATTTTCTTTTTAATCTATACGAATGGGGTAATGGGAGGATAACTAGGATTTGCCATGTGGTGATTCCTTTCCAATCAAAGGCTGCCTAGTGGGATGCTTAGGATGAGTTAGGATTTATACAAGGTTTAGGGTTGGACCAAGCCCCACCTAAGGCATATGGGTCGCGGACCTACATATTGTTTGGGTCCAAACTACAAGCCCAAGTGTTCTACTAATTCAATCACCAGCCCCCTAATTTATTGATTCCATGTCTTTCAAATATTTTTAATCCCTTCTATATGTTACTACTAAATTATTCTTATATCTTCTACTAAAATTCCACATGCCCAAAATAATTTCTCACCCATATTTATAATCAAGTAAATTCCCTAGCTCAATATCAATTCCCTACTAATAACCAAATAATTAGAAGACCAAGCGAAGATTACATGTAATTCGACTTCTTTCACATGCATTCTTATGCCCTATAATATTTTATGTATTTTCCCTAATTATGTGGGATGTTACACTCTCCCCAACTTGTTTTGAAGTTTGTCCCCAAACTTCGCCTTACCATTCCCACATCTGCTTAAATCTAATGCTGAACACAATCATTCCAAAGGGAGGACCCCAAGCGAAAATCAAGACACATGTTCCCAAGGGAGGACCCCAAGCGGAACTCAACTTATAACTGATATATGCACATTTAGAATCAATACAGAAATTACATCAAAACCCATCAAGGTAAACACATCCAAAACATATCAAAATAACCACATCAAAACATATCAAGCCATCTTACCACAGTCCGTACACTATGGCGGAACACAAAGTATGAGTGAACCTCATAAACAAAAAAAAAATTTCTAACCAAAAGTTCCGGCTATCAACATTTATAAAGAAACTCATGACCCTAGCATATATTTGATTGGCAACCAAACAAATCCATTTCTAGCACTTCTTCACTTTATAATTTTAATAACAGTATTAGTGGGGCCTATGTAAACAGAATTTTATTCACTTGATTCAGAATTGCAACGCAAGAAGTAGGAAATAATAAACAGACGGCTCCTCACAATCCATATATCATTACTTACTCTTCAAGCCACACTATACTATTACTCCATTTTTCATAACTTAAGGTTTCCATATTAAATGCAATTACACATCAGTGGCCTAAATCAAAAGTTCCTAAGAATGTAGGGGTTCATTTCAAGTGAAATACCATTACCTCGTATCACCTGCGCACTTATAAGGTCAATTAACTAGGATTTTCAAATTTTAAATGCTTCGCCTTTGTGATATGCATGTTACAACTTCCTAGAAGTGTCATCACCTCCTACTTGATTTTTATCAATGATAACGGTCCAGTTCACCTGCTAAGCACATCACACACATGCATGATATTCAGGTTTCTACATTAGTCACCCTTCATAATAATATTACGGACATAATTCTATTTTCATTATCCTTTAGGAAATCAAGCAAGCAAGACAAAGTACGATGCATACTAAACTTTCAAAGGAGAGAAATCTTCGTAAAATCGCAAAACTTCTATCCTACCTTTCATACATATCATGTTAAGTGGTACCCCTCATAGAGTTCATCAAAACACCCATATGAGGAAACTTCCTCGAGCTTTCCGTTGTCCTAAGTACCTCAGATGTAATTGACTCCACTGATCAGAGGATCCATTAACCATGATATGAACTTTCCAATCATTGGCACATATTACCATCTAGAACAGTCATTAAACATAATTCACCAAAACAGACCACGTTTTCATAAATCACGTTCGCAATAATCACATTCAAAATTCTAGTTACAGTTCATTCTGCAGTTAAAAGGGACAAATAGAAATTACAATACAAATTCTCATGTGTGCAAACACCAAATCTCAAGTTCCTTAAACAAATGATTAATCACATCCATACAAGCAGCAATACACCTACTCCATGAGAACATAGCAATAACATATCATGAAGTACACAAAACAATTAGCAAGCTTTTAAACATAGAATCTACAGCAGCGTATTTAAATCACAAATTGAAAGGCATATCGATTAAACAACAATTATACACAATCAAGATGTTCAAGCTAAATTCAACTCTCACATAAGGCACTCAGTTCTTATATTAAATGTTCAAGGAACCATGCAGGTACAACAAAATGATTCAGATTAGCATTAATTCGAATGGCATATACAAAAATAGTTAACAGTTCTTAACAAATACGGACAGAAGGTAAAAGGAATTAATATTCATTTTAGATTTAGAAGTTTGGGCACACATGCAATCTAATCAAGACAATAGTTTATTCCAGAATTTAATATAGAACTAGGAGGTCATAAATCTACTGTTTTCCCGTCACTCATTCAATCAAATCATAGAGTGAATAGGTGCAGTTAGAGGGTCGATATTTATAACAAAAATAAAATTTTCTTTTGGAATCAGATACTGTGCAACATGGTGAAAACATAATAGGCAATACTCCATAAACTCAAGTTATGACACAAATAAAGATACAAATCAACAAAGTTGAACAACTCATGCAATTAAATCCAGAGAACGGTTTATCCCAGCCTCTAACATAAAATAAGAAATCATAGCTTCACTGTTTCCTTATTAGTAGTTCGATCAAATCATACAGTGGGTTGGTATAATTTCAAAGCTCGGTATTTCTAACAAAGTATAGTTTTCTTTTCAGTTCAAATACGGTGCGGTATAATGAGGAACAATGAGCATCACTTAGTTACTTGTGTTATGGCATAACAAACTGTTCAAAATAATCTAGGAGAACCAATACCTCAGGCACAGAGTATTTGACTAACTTTAACTAATCAAAGAAGACCAAGTGTAATTCTGGCGTTACTTTAATAGTATATACATAAAACAGATTTAATCAATGATCGAGCATCATGCAATGTTCAACAAATTCAGTTGTAACTCATACAACAGGAAAATTGAATCATGCAGCTAAAACTTACATGTGACCAGTGTTAAACGTTTGTAAATGCAGATATTCATTAGATGCAGGAACTGATTTGACCAAGTTGATATTATAGTGTTTACAAAATAAACCAAACTTAAACTCCTATGTACCAGCAGACATCTCATTTTCAAATCCACAATTCTACTGAAAATACAGGTATGAGCTCATAACAATCACAGCTTATAAACAGTCTAATTCTAATATCCCTTTCTAATCCAAGTGTATCATTAGTGCAGATTATTCAGACTCATGCATGGTTAAACAACATTTTTAGTAACCAGTTAGAACCTTCTGATGCTTACTCGAACGTTAATTTTAGCAAAGTGTCAATTAACCAACATAATAAAACAAGTCAAACAATATGTAGCTCCATGTAGTCACAATTTACCTGTTCAGTCTACTATATTTTAATTTCAGTTCAGATAACCTTTCTTTAATTATGCATTCAGTTCCAATGAAATGTTAAAAATCTAAACTGGTAAATTCAAACAATTACCACATAAAATTTGTTGTTATAATCAGAGACAATAAACTTACATGCAAGTCTAAAAGTGATCAAAATCATACAAAGCAATCCACTACGTAGGAAGTAAGATGACAAGTATCACTCACAGGAAGGACACAGAGACAGGGGTCAGGTACCCTACCCTACACATCACCACTTTGTTTAACAGCTTCTTTCTCGAGAATTATGTCTAGTGCCAATTCACCATTAGAAGATTTGTAAAGACAGTAGACTCAAATGTTAAAGCCTTAATTAGTTCCAACTCTACTTTCTAAGGGCATTAACTGGATCTACTTAGGTAAGTGACCTATCCCTACATCAATTTTCATAATTAAGTCACTGCTACTCTTCTCGAACATATTAAACCCTTACGCAATTAGGTGACATAACAGAATTAATAAAGAATAACAGTTTCTACTATCCAGCTATTCACACAGCCACAATTGCAGGGAAAACAACATAAACCTCAAGGGTAAGTACACGCCAGCAGTCACTATTTAAATTTTAAATGTTATCATTCACAGCTTGAATTATCACAAAATATTCACATCCAACAAACATATATATAAAACCCTGCTTATAGTTCATAGAAAACAGAATTAATAATTCATCCTTAAGTCAAATAGCAATTTTACTATTTCACACCTAGTGCTCAGACACAAGTGTACTCCGTGATAACCATGATTGTGCACACCCAACTTGCGCGACAGTGAGTTGATCAGGCTCACCACCTAGAAAGGGAATGGGCACAGCCATGCTTAATCCCGTGTACTACCCGTATCATCACACCTGCAATCTATAATCAGTAGTAATCCATCCACAACTAAGTTCAGATAACAACAATGTAACGAACATATACAAATAACCCAGGGAACCAGGAAACAACAATCCAGCAGCCACATAAAAACAACAAATATTTCATCAAATACAGACACCTTGAATCAAAACTGCTCTAATACCAATTAGTGTAACACCCCCTCTTGTATGCATCCAAGAGAGTTGTTTGCTAAGCGGAATTAGAGTTTGTCGTCATATTTTAACTACTGAAAAATCATTTGCTTGTTGCTAATAAAAGACTTATACTTGAAATTGAGTTCCTTACACAAATCAGAGTACGCTTTCAAAATTCCTTAAGTGGCTGAAAATATTATTTTCTTGTCAGACCTTGCTGTCTTTAAAAGTTCGTATAAAATCAAGTTTTCAAAATTTCATTGTAACGTTTTTGTAATCAAAAACAAGACACGTGGGGCTTCGCGTCCAAATAAAATAATAACAAATTGGAGGTCGTTTGCCCCTCGAAACAGAACTCGCAAAGTGCTCGCAAGGCTGCCAAAAATTCAGCACTTAATCAAACGTCATAAATTGTTTTCGCAAATCTTTTCTAAAATTGTTCCCAAAATACTTGCAGATAATAAAAGTTTTAAAACAGTAATAAAACCACAATCTACAGTAATCCAAACTTCTCACCTTAATACAATTATCCATCAAATAAACAGCAACAGTAAAAGTCCAAACAACAGCACATAACAACAGATATCCATATAATCATGTCTTCATATGCTCTTCCGTCCTCCTGCCATTTTGTAAAAATAGCAGCCCCAAAGGGGTGAGAAAAATCCCAGTAGTGTGGCAGCAAAACCAGTAATGCAACAGTACTAACTAAATACAGAATTACAAAGCAGTCGCGTCATCAGTTCAAATCCGACAAATACTAAACTTTATCATAGTGCGTATATAACGCCAGAAGTGTACGTTCATAGCACTACGGTGCACGTATCACTAACATATTATCATATTGCGCATATAACGCCAGAAGTGTACGTTCATAGCACTACTGTGCACGTATCACTAACAGAACAGTGGAGTACCCTGGGTGGCTCCTCAGAAGGGCTCCAACTGTACCTAAGCGGACTGAAGCCAAGTGTCCCATACCCTGGTACCGGAGGGATCCCTATATGATGCGTGCTCAAACGTATGCTTACTTTTCATACTTATTTTTAATTCCGAAAACAACATGAAATTTATGCATGTATGCTATGCCATGGTTCACACATAAACAAAAATCTAAAAATTATGACATGAGTATGCATGACTAGATAATAATCAGAAAGGCATATACACCATGGATTTCCAATATCAAGTTGCTGAATATATTTACTTTTCAAAACAGAATATCAAGCATATCATATTCCAGAATAGCATATGAATAACATATACATAATTCGAATACAAATCATGAGAGCAACGTTCACAATCCATGTACTAGCTAGCAGTCACAGAAGGTAATGCCACGAGACACTTACCTCACATGTCACATTTTATTTTACCAGGCAGCAACGAAATAATCCAAGGTCTCAAAGGTATTGAACACCTAATATACAGGTATAACAAATCAGCATACGCCCCAAGTTATTTCTCTAAATTACCAACAAATCTCAAAGCCTAAAGGTTCATGTATCCAATCGGCCAACAAGGTTATTTTTCTAAAAATATTCTGACTTCAAATTAGTCTTCCCAACGTTTAACAACGAAGGGTTCTCAAGTTCCCAAACATGGCAGAATCGGTTTTGCCATAGGAGTTACTCAAGATTTTATTCATAAAAATTCCTACTTCTCTACTCATAGGTTGCGCAAAAAGAAAGCTTATTATCATGCTGTCTTATTAATTTAAAAGGGACCTAGCACATACCAAGGGTCACCCAAAACAGAATCGACTTTGACATAAAGAGAGCTCATGACATTTATTAAAAATTTTAACTCAACAAGGCCAAGGGTGCGAAAAGAGAAACTTAACAACATGTCGACTGTTTATTTTATTTCAACGCATATAGTGAACCATCAACATGCAGTCCGGTTATTAACCAACAATTAATGCCTAAAGGTTCATTTATACAATTTCCACTTAACTAAGCCAATGGTGCGCACAAAGAAAACATCTAGCATGCAGTCCAATTAAGTTTGACATAGGCAAAGTCTAATTAATTAGATTAGTCCAGGGAGCAGTCCATCAATATTAGAAGGGAGCTATTTTTCAAGCTCCAAAACCGATTCCTTGAGCTTGGACGCAAGGGCTTGCTGCTCAACGAAACAGAACGGAAACAAAAAGGATGAAAAGCATACATCCTCCTAAGATGCACACAAGGTCGAAATAGAGAGGGGTCAGAGCATGGTTTCCGGTTTTGATACCTCTTGTAGTAACCCAAAATACTCCTAAATCAGTTGAGGTTGTAGCCACCAAGTTGATGCTAAGATCTTCACCCTTCTACCCTTCAAGTACCACGCTATATGACTGCATGCAGGGGGACCATCCACTCACTAAGAACCCAGGTTTTGTTGCTGCATGCAAGGGGTTTTACCCCATTAAAACCGTATGGAATAAGGGAAGGAACAAGAGGTTAGGATATGACAAATTACCTCCTTGAGGTTGGAGGTTTGTCGGCCTTAAAACAGAGAAGGAGAGGATGTTGATGCTTAGGGTTGTGCTACATGCTGATGGAGCTCACGGTTTGGAAAGAAAAGGGAAAGTGTTTGCTAGCTAAATTGATTTTGATTAGATGAATAGGCGTACAGCTTTTTAGGTCCCTCAACTTTGCGCCTATGGAAGGAGGAAATCAGAATTGAAGGCTGGTTGAACTGGGCAACTAAACACTAAATCAGATCGGTTTCCTCACCTCACTAGCGCATAGGAAGAACAAGATGGAATAGTGCTGGACTTATGAATAACTAGATCCAAAGACTAACAAGAAAGAGGTCAGATTTGTTTCATTGTTTTAGGTGCACAAGGGGGTAGTAGTCTAGATCGTAGGGTTGCCTCTTGGCCAATTAAAATACATGCATGTAATTTACTCTCTCTCAATTGGCTGCATGTAGAAGCACTAAAGCTGGCTTGCTTTGTACAAAAAAAAAAAAACATGCAACCGGAATTTTCTTCTTAATCTATACGCATGGGGTAATGGGAGGATAGCTTAGATTTGCCATGTGGTGATTCCTTTCCAATCAAAGGCTACCTAGTGGGATGCTTAGGATGAGTTAGGATTTATACAAGGTTTAGGGTTGGACCAAGCCCCACCCAAGGCATATGGGCCGCGAACCTACATACTGTATGGGTCCAAACTACAAGCCCAAGTATTCTACTAATTCAAGCACCAGCCCCCTAATTTATTGACTCCATGACTTTCAAATATTTTTAATCCCTTCTATATGTTACTACTAAATTATTCTTATATCTTCTACTAAAATTCCACATGCCCAAAATAATTTCTCACCCATATTTATAATTCAAGTAAATTCCCTAGCTCAATATCAATTCCCTACTAATAACCAAATAATTAGAAGACCAAGCGAAGATTACATGTCATTCGACTTCTCTCACATGCATTCTTATGCCCTATAATATTTTATGTATTTTCCCCAATTATGTGGGATGTTACACAGAGGAGGATCATGTATCGTTATTATGACTATTTTTATAAGCCCCTCCTATCACGCACTCAGATCCTACCCCCCATATTAGTTTAACTGAATACTTGGGACGTGGTTGGCCAACTTGGTATGTACCCGTGCTAGTCACCTCACCCATATAGTGACACTATCCCCCTAAAGGAAACATATTGGGCTTATAGAGCCCAGCGGTACATTAGCGCCATCTGTGGGAAACTATAAACTCCAATTCCTACTCTCCTACCCAAGATTGACAGAAGGAGAAAACCTCAGAACCATATGGCGGTCACTACAAGAAGAACTCATCAACCCAGAGCAACCACCCCTAAAGAGTAGGCACAAACAGTACACTCCAGCTCCCCTCCGTCCGTTCAATCAGCCCCAGCCCCCCGCGCGATTGTTATAACCCTCCCACCAGTCTTGTAGTCAGTAGAAGCACCTTTACCAGGCAGAGGTATGAATGAGGATCACGTCAGGAATGAGATGCGAAGGGAAGTCCCCAACTTGCACCAAGTGGCACAGACAAACCACAGACTTGTCTCACGTGAAGCTCTGGGCGAAAGCTCTATCACAGCGCCCCACCTCCAGGCGTCCATTACGATATGCGCTTACCAGTTGCAACCGCCCAGCCAGCCGTCCCCGCCATCAACCCACAATTGCTGCCACTGCCACAAAATCAACCGATCATCGTTTACAATGACCAAGGAATCCTAATAGCCACCAGATATCCACACAGAGCCGACACTCACCAAATCGACGACCCTCACCTTATACCGCCTCAAGCCCCCGGGGCGCCACTTCATGGTTTCACAATACCACCACAAAATACAGTCGCCCAACCTCAAGGATCATACATGATTCCGGAACCTCCACCACCTCCACATTTTGCACCCTACGCCCTAGCACACTCTTACTCCGTTCACCATCAACCAGAAGCACAAATACCTCATCACTCGCCTCCAAATGCCCACATCTAGAACTAAAACTCTCAAATGGTACCCACCAACCCTTCTGGCCGTAACCGACCCTTAATGGATAACCTCCGCCTTACCCCCATACCTTTAGGTTTTAAGGGCCCATCAAACATCCCCACCTATGTTGGAGACACTGACCCTTTCGAGTGGGTCCAGAAGTTTGAAGCAACAATGACTCTTCACGGTGAAACAGATCTCCTTATGTGCAGAACTTTCCCTACGCTACTCGGTAGACGAGCCTTGACCTGGTACACCAGCCCATCAACCAGGAGTATCTCCTCCTGGGATGACTTAGCAAGCAGATTCCAAACTCAGTTCGCGACAAGTCGCCAGGTGCCAAAATTTGTCCACTCTCTCGAAAGAATCCGCCAACAGTCGGGAGAATCCCTCAGGTCTTTCTTAGACCGATTTGACGAAGAAGCTTTGCTAGTCCAAGGTTTAGACACCAAGGTACAAGTGCATATCCTACTATACAGGCTGAGGCAAGGCGCCTTCGTCTATAAGCTTACCCGCCATGAAATCACGGACCTAGAGCAGGTAAAAAGGAAGGCCTAAGAGTTTATGAGGGTGGAAGAATACAAAGGCAATAGAGCAGAAGACAACCAGGGTCGTGATAGGAAGATCAATAAAGCCAAAGATCACAACGAGGAAGAAAGAAAGGGGCACAAACCCTCCACAAGATATACCAGTCGCCCCTTCGGGCGAGGCACCTCATCACGCCCCACACACAGCGTCATGCAAATTGAATACAAAAATGAGAGAGGAACCAACGCCTTCTGCCAAGAGACAATCAGGGAACCCGCCACATACTGCAAGTTCCACCGTAGTAGCAGCCATAGCAAGGAGGAGTGAGATACCTCAGAAAGGAAATTGACGAACTGATCAAGGGAGGGGAGTCCCGAAGATACAATAACTTCCCCCGAGAAACCAATCCTCTGCGGCGATGCCCGGAAAGAAGCCGGTCACCAGAACAAAGGAAAGCTGGCAGAGTCAAATATCGAGCCCGCCACAAACGAGACAGAAAAGAAGAACACTCCAGAACCCCTAGAAAGCAAGCCAGACCCATGAACAGAGAACGGCGTGAACCTGAAGATTCTTCCATAATTAAACATGGCGTGATTAACATGATTTTCGGGGGTTTGGGCGGGGGAGGTGAAACAACAAATGCTAGGAAAAGGCACCTTAAGAAGTGTATGGCGATATCTAACAGAACCACAAGCAAAACCAAGGATTTGCTAGCCCCCCTGAAACCAAAAATTATGTTGGATTACGAGTTGGGCGATGTCATCCCTGGCCATGAAGACCTACTCGTCATACAAGCCATAATCGCCAATTTCGGTGTCAATCGGGTGTTTATCGACCATGGTAGTTCTGCCAACATACTTTTCTTGCCCTGCCTCAGGGCGTTGGTGTAACACCCTCCCTTATATGCATCCAAGAGAGTTGTTTGCTAAGCGGAATTGGAGTTCTTTTGTAATACTTAAGTACGGAAAAATCGATTTTACGTTGCCAATTAAAACTTATGATTGAAAGCGGGTTTCTCACAAAAATCAGAGTGACATTTTTAAGTTGTATAACTTGTTGAAAATATTATTTTTGCTGACAGACCTTGCTGTCTTGGAAAATTCGTAAAAAATCAAGCTTTCATAATTTCATTGTAAAACTTTTGTAATCAGAAACTAGACACATGGGGCTTTGCGTACATATAAATTAAAAGTAAATCGGAGGTCGTTAGCCCCTCGAAACGTAACTCGCAAAGTGCTCGTCAATCTGTTTAAAATTCAGCAATTTAATAACGTCAAAAACCATTTTCGCAAACGTTTCTAAAATCTGTTTCCAAAATACTTGCTGGTCATAAAAATCATAAAACAACAATAAAGTCATAATCCAACCGTCATCCAAGTTTCTCAAATTAATACAGTCATCCATCACATAAAAACAGCAGCAACAACAACATGCTCAAACAGCAAAATTCAATAGCAAATATCCAAACAATCCAAGTCCTCATATGCTTTTGCGTCCTCCTGCCATTTATTAAAATAGCAGCCCCAAAGGGGTGAGAAAAATCTCAGTAGTGTGATAATAAAACCAATAATGCAACAGTATTAACTAGGCACAAAATCATAAAGCAGTCGCATCAACATTTAAAATTCCATTCAACTGTTAGCCATCATCATAGTGCGTATTTAACGCCACATTTATCATAATGCGTATATAACGCCTTCATTGCGCTCATAGCACCGTCGTGCGCGTACCATCACAGTGGATATTCCATAATGGCTCCCTCAAAGGTGAATTCCAACTGTGGCCTAAGTGGACGGAAGCCAAGTGTCCCATGCCTTGGTACCAAAGGGATGCCTATATGATGCGTGCTCAATCGTATGCATATTTATATAGATATTATTACTAACCAATGCAACATGAAATTTATGCACGTATGTCATGCTATGCTGTCACACACAAAACAGAAAAACAGATGCGGTATGATGTAAAGTGCATGCTTATATCATCATTATCATAACATATACTTCATGTACTTTTGATACCATACTGCCACGCCATCATTTCTTTTCATAACAGAGTTACCATCATAACATTTCCATAGGCAGAATACTTTCATCATAAATAGCAGGATAATCATTAGGCACATGTGAGCAACAATTCACAACTTCATACACTAGTTAATAGTCACATTAGGTAATACCACCTAACACTTACCTCGTACGTCGAAACTTAATTTACCAATTAGTAGCGAAACAGTCCAACGTCTCAAGGGTTTTTCGCACCTAATTTATAATCATAACAAACCAGTATACGTTTCAATCTATTCCTGCAAATTATCAACAAAACTCCAAGCCTAAGAGTCCCTATATCATTCAGCCCACAATTTAAAATATTCGGCCTTCAATATACTCCTTAAAAAAACGTTTTACAGTAAAGATTTCTTATAGTTCCCAACTCCACACATGTTCGGTTTTCTTACAAAAATTTCCCAAAATTATTTATCATATTATTACTGCTTTCTACTCATATTATGCGAAAGAGAAGGCCTATGTATCATGCTGTCTAGCTAAATTAAATAGGGACTAGGACCTAATGATTTCACCCAAAACAGAACCGGTTTTCAACACATAGGAGGTCTTCAAGAATAAATTATGTAACTTTCACTTTTCCACTCAAAGGGGCGCAAAATAAGGCCTACTTAGCATGCTGTATATTTAATTTAAATGAAGCTTAGAGCACATCTAAACTTACCAAAACAGAATTGATTTTAAACTAACCCAAACATCAAAGACAATTCTATTCTAAAGCTTACTGTCCCATGAGTGGTGCGCTATAAGAGAGGTCTATGCATGTTGTCCTTATCATAATATTTTCATAAAATTTTTTAGAGATACTAAGTCAGAATCGGTTTCATCTAAACCAACCTTTTAAGATAATTTTTTCTAGCATATTTACTCCATGAAGGGTGCGCCATAAAGGGGGTCCAAACATGTTGTTTTATTATTTTACTTTGTAACAGCCCCAAAATTTATTATAAGGTTATTCCAACGTTTCTTTTCTTTATGTTTTCAAACTATGACCCAATGTTCTCAATATGGCAGAAATAATAATAAGGCTAAAGAAGATACAAAGGCTATATTACCTATCATGCCTCACGACTTGGCTAGAGTAAGGAAGGAGATGTTTTGCGCTTACCTCTCTTGCAGCACACAAGAAAGTCGAATAGAACAAGGAGCAACAACACCACTTCCTAAGTTTCACGAACACAGCAGTCCAATCCTCCAACGGCAGATGTGTGCACGAAAAGAAAAGAAGATTTTTCTTGAGTTAAATCCTTTTTGCATCAAGGGCTCAGCTAGACAAGAAGGAAGTGGAAGGAGCTCTTCAATGGTGATGGCTTACAAGGGTACACGGTTTCAAGGAGGAGAAGAGTATCGTAAGATGTAGTTTGGCTATTTTTTCTTGGTATATTTCTTGTTGTTTCTCACGGTCAAAAAAGAAAAAGAAGATACAAGACCTTGTGTTTCTTTTGCTGCACGTTCTCACGGTTTAGGGAGATAAAAAATTTGGGAAAGAAAGGTTGCAAAATGTCCAGCTTGCTTCCTCATTAACTCAGCGCTTGGTGATGAAAGAAGAGAGTTGGGAAGGCTGATTTAATCTTGTGTGTACCATCAGGAAAGTGGCTGAAACTTTCCCTCATTTGGAGCGCATAAGGTGACATGATGGATAAGGCTTCTACCCTATTACTTTACATGCAATCTGACCACACTTTCCTTTATTGGTTACAAGTTAAAGCTGGACATAAAAGGCTAAGTCTACAAGCAACCATATTTGTTTTTCCCTTCCTCTCACGCGCATGTGACAAGAACACTATGAGAAGGCTGACTTAAGTTGTCATTTTATGCAAGCTACATCAGAATTTTTTTCAAGGCTATAGGCGCAAGTGAAGGAGAGATGAAGTGTGGCTGGTCTAAGGTAGTTTAGTCACACAAGCTACCAACTTTTTGACAGCACTACAGCGCATGAAACAAGGGAATGAAATGGCTTATCCTTTTTGCCATGTGTTGATTTCTACCCAATAGAGAATTGTCTTGTAGGATTGCTATGATGAGATAAAATTTTAGCAAGGAGTGGAGAGTTTGGGCTGAATCCAATACCCTCCCTAAAACCCTATAGGTTCGGCCAGTGGGCATTCTAGGGACCAAAATATGCAGCCCAAAATGATACTACCTAGAAGCTAACCCAAATAAAATTTTTGGTTCAGATAAGGCCTAATTAACATCATGTTTTCTTTTCTTTTATGTGCTACAATTAATACATTCCTATACTTTATAATTAAAGTTTCATATGCCTAAACTATAGTACTATCAATATTGTAATTCAACCAATTTCCTAACTACTTTAATTTCCCTTAAAGGAAGATAGCAATGTAGTACGAAAACCACACATGTATTATCATAAAATTTGAATTTCACACACACTTCAAGATATTTTTATTATTCCTAATTTACGTGGGATGTTACACTCTCCCCACCAAATTGGAATTTTGTCCGCAAAATTAGATTCACTTACTAATTAAAAAGTTCTGGGTAGCGATTCCGAATGTCGTTCTCGCGCTCCCAAGTGGCTTCATAGGCCGATTTGTTGTTCCACAACACTTTTACCAATGGTATCTCCTTGGAACAGAGTTGTTTAACAGATCTCTTAAGAATTTGGTACGACTGAACATGATACGTCAGATTCTCCCTTAACGCTACCTCTTCCGGCTGTAATATATGAGATGGATCAGAGAGATATCTCCTCAGCTGTGACACATGGAATACATCATGAATCCCTGACAAATTAGGCGGTAATGCCAACCGGTAAGCTGATTCTCCAACCCTGTCCAAAATAAGATAAGGCCCCAAGTACCACGGACTTAATTTCTTCACTCCTGTTCTCCTATCGAGTCCTGATAAGGGTGTGATTCTCGAAAATACGTGGTCTCCCACTTCAAAAGATAATAGCCTATGACGATTGTCATAATAACTCTTCTGCCTCGCCTGGGCCCGCTGCATATTTTCTTTAATTTTTTGTACCTTCTCAGATGTTTCCTGAATCATATCGGGCCCCAAAATACTACGCTCACCAACTTCAACCCAACACAGCAGGGATCTACATTTCCTTCCGTACAACGCTTCATACGGTGCCATACGAATGCTGGAATGATAACTGTTATTATATGCGAACTCTACCAAAGGAAGATATTTGTCCCAACTGCCTCCTTGTTCTAAAATACAGGCTCGCAACATATCCTCTAGAACCTGGATAGTGCGCTCCGTCTGGCCATCTGTCTGCGGATGATACGCAGTGCTCAACCTCAAATGGGTCCCGAGAGCTCGCTGAAAGGACTCCCAGAACTTAGAGGTGAACTTGGGATCACGATCACTGACAATACTGGTAGGAACTCCATGCAGTTTCACGATCTCCCAGAGATAAATCCTGGCAAGCTTCTCTGCATTATACGTTGTCCGAACACATAAGAAATGAGCTGATTTCGTCAACCGATCAACAATTACCCAAATGGAATCATATCCTTCCCGTGTCCGGGGAAGTCCAACTACAAAATCCATAGCAATACTATCCCACTTCTATTCGGGAATCTCCAAAGGTTGAAGAAGTCCCGAAGGTTTCTGATGTTCGTATTTCACCTTCTGACAAGTAAGGCACCGAGCTACGTACTCCGCAATATCACGTTTCATACCCAGCCACCAGAACGAAGTCTTCAAATCATGATACATTTTTGTGGATCCAGGATGAACGGCATAATTTCCCTTATGGGCCTCCTGCAACACTTCTTGCTTCAGCTCGTCATTCGGTACCACCAACCGACCTTGGAATCTCAACATTTCATTCTCATCCCATACTACATCTTGGATACCAGCCAAACTATGGACTAGCTCCTCATCTCTCTGAGCCTCTTTGATTCTGAGAAGCAACTCATTTTCAATTCTTACACTGCCCAACCTTATACTACGCCTTCTTCTAACAACAGACAGATTCATGTCTCTGAAAACCTCAAACAACTTAAGATCTTCTATCATCAGAGTTGCAGTGTGCAGAGTCTTTCGACTCAAAACGTCAAATACCACGTTTGCTTTGCCTGGGTGGTATTTCAGTTCAAACTCATAGTCTTTTAAAAATTCCATCCATCGGCGCTGCCTCATATTTAATTCCTTCTGATCGAACAAGTACTTCAAACTTTTATGATCGCTGAACACATCAAACTACGAACTATACAAATAGTGCCTCCAGATTTTTAGTGCGAACACTTTGGCTGCTAACTCCAGATCATGCGTGGGATAATTTTCTTCATGAGACTTCAATTGCCGAGATGCATAAGCTACAACCATCTGGTCCTGCATTAGCACACATCCAAGTCCTTTCAAGGACGCATCACAATATACTTCAAACTTCCTGGTTGGATCAGGAATAGTAAGTATCGGAGCACTCGTCAATCTATTCTTTAGCTCCAAGAAACATTCTTCACAATCTTCTGTCCACTCAAAAGGCATATCCTTCCGAGTGAGACGGGTAAGAGGTTGTACTAATCGCGAGAAATTTTGGATAAACCTTCTATAATAGCCCGCTAGACCCAAGAAACCTCGTACTTCAGTGATAGTCTTGGGTCGTTCCCTATTCATCACAACTTCCACTTTACTGGGGTCCACGGCAATACCTTCTGCTGAAATTATGTGGCCCAGGAACTGAACTTCACTAAGCCAAAATTCACACTTTGACCACTTTGCATACAGTTGCTTCTCCTTAAGGATTTGCAAAACTATCCTCAAGTGTTCCGCATGCAGTTCTTCGTTGATGGAGTAAATCAGAATGTCATCGATGAATACAATAACAAACTGATCTAGGAATGGGTGGAAAATGCGGTTCATATAATCCATGAATTCCGCTGGAGCATTTGTGAGTCCGAACGGAATAACTTTGTATTCGTAGTGCCCATAACGAGTTCTAAAAGCTGTTTTCGGAATATCCTCCGGTTTGACCTGGATCTAATGGTATCCCGATCGAATATCCATTTTTGAAAAGACTCTGGCACCCCTCAGCTGATCCATCAAATCATCAATCCTCGGGAGGGGATACTTATTCTTCGCAGTCACTTTGTTCAACTGACGATAATCTACACAGAGACGTAGACTACCGTCCTTCTTCTTGATCAGAATTGCTGGTGCACCCCATGGGGAGGTACTGGGTCTAATAAATTCTTTCGACAGTAACTCTTCTATCTGCTTCTTCAGCTCCCGTAGTTCCAAAGGTGCCATACGATACGGAGCAATGGAGATAGTCCAACTCCGGGAATAAGTTCAATGGGAAACTCAATTTCCCGATGAGGAGGTAATCGAGGAATTTCATCTGGGAACACCTCCTCGAATTCATTAACAACAGGAATACTCTGAATTGGGTTGTCAATCGAAGTCTCAGACTCAATCAACAAGAGATATCCTGCAGCTACCCTGAGGAGCTCTTTTCTAACTTGTAACAAAGAAATAGTAGAAAGAGGCTAAAAATTACCATCTTTAGGAGGAACAACGACTTTCCCTGCTCGATAGTCCAATGTTATCCTGTTCTCCGTCAACCAGTCCATACTGATAATCACCTCAAAGTTGAATACCGGTAGAACCACTAAATTCACTGTATAAGTGTTTCCTTCAAATTGCAAAATAATACCTCTGCAGATTTCTGAGGCCGTACATGATTCCCCTGTAGGAGTACTGATGTTCAATACATAAGGTAAAGGGGCTGGGGTGATGCTTATTCTCATAGCAGTGTGTTTCGCCATAAAAGAACCTGATGCTCCAGAATAAAAAAATAACAGATATTGGATAGCCATTCAAGATTACATTACCTCGAATCAGATTAAGGTACTTCTGAGCTTTCTTTGCATCGAGAGTGAACACTCGGGCTTGGGTCTGAGGCTGATTAGAATTCTGTGAGCACTCATAAGCAAAATGTCCTGGCTGACCACACCGGTAACATGAATTGCTTCCACGGCGACAGACTCCAGCATGATTCTTTCCGCAAGTAGAACAAGCATTGGAACCTTGACGTCCGACTGATGATTGACCAGGAGCATTATTTCTCTTGAAGCTTCCAGTCCGCGCCTGCAACTGCGGACCTTTGCCTTTATTCGTCCCTGTAATCTTTCTGAAGAACCTGTCCACTCTACTTCCTCCTTGAGATTGCATCGGCTGCTTATTCAGATTCTTTGCTTCCTTGATGATTTCTTTCGCCTGCCGACTCTGGTTGATTAGTTCCAGCAGAGTGCGATTAGCTGTAGTCAGCATGAGCTTTCGGATCTCTGGGTGCAATCCACTTTCAAATTTCTCCACTTGCCATTCTTCGTCATAAATATTTCGGTCAAAGTTTGCATATTCCACCAGCTGCGCAAACTTCGCAATATATTCGTTGACAGTCATGTTTCCATGCCTTAAAGATAGCAGCTTAGTGTGCTTCATTCGTCTCATCACCTTCGGAAAGTATTTGTCCAGAAAAACCCTTCTGAACACGACCCAAGTCAGATTAACATTTTGAGCTCGCAGCAGAGCCCTCGCACCGGTCCACCAAGTCAATGCCTATCCAATAAGCTGGTACAATGCATAATCGGTCTTCTGAGCTTCAGGGCATCCCATCCGCTCGAATATGTGCTCGATCATCTGCAACCATCTTGCTGCAGCCTCAGGATCATCTCCACCTTCGAATGTAGGTGGCTGAAAGTTGCGGAAGTCTTTCAACCTCCATCTGGCAATTTCCTCAGCGTTGTCCTGCATCTAGGGTGGATTCGGATTTTGATGCCTATATTCTCGCCACTATTGACTCATGTTTTGGACAAAAGTAGCCAGTCCCCCGACGGTAGTGATGAGATCGTCAGGTTCATTGCCTGTTCTTCCCTGAGTAGAACCGCGGGTACCTTCCATGTTTCTGCACTCACAATATCACGAAATGAGCTGATCAAACTCACTGCAAGATATTTATGACAGCAATCCCAAGTAGGTACTCGAGTTCAATTCAGATAAGTTAACAATGCATCTGTCCCTATCACTGTATATTTCTAAAAGTCGTATTATAACAGTTAATATATCTCTAACAATTTAAACAATTTATCATAGGGCAAGCAACAAGTATTTAACAGTCATCAGGCAATTCAACAACCAACAAACAATTCAATCAAAGACAGACACCATGAACCAAAACTGCTCTGATACCAATTAGTGTAACACCCTCCCTTGTATGCATCCAAGAGAGTTGTTTGCTAAGCGGAATTGGAGTTCTTTTGTAATACTTAAGTACTGAAAAATCGATTTTACGTTGCCAATTAAAACTTATGATTGAAAGCGGGTTTCTCACAAAAATCAGAGTGACATTTTTATGTTGTATAACTTGTTGAAAATATTATTTTTGCTGACAGACCTTGCTGTCTTGGAAAATTGGTTAAAAATCAAGCTTTCAGAATTTCAATGTAAAACTTTTGTAATCAGAAACTAGACACATGGGGCTTTGCGTGCATATAAATTAAAAGTAAATCGGAGGTCGTTAGCCCCTCGAAACGTAACTCGCAAAGTGCTCGTCAATCTGTTTAAAATTCAGCAATTTAATAACGTCAAAAACCATTTTCGCAAACGTTTCTAAAATATGTTTCCAAAATACTTGCTGGTCATAAAAATCATAAAACAACAATAAAGTCATAATCCAACCGTCGTCCAAGTTTCTCAAATTAATACAGTCATCCATCACATAAAAACAACAGCAACAACAACATGCTCAAACAGCAGAATTCAATAGCAAATATCCAAACAATCCAAGTCCTCATATGCTTTTGCGTCCTCCTGCCATTTATTAAAATAGTAGCCCCAAAGGGGTGAGAAAAATTCCAGTAGTGTGATAATAAAACCAATAATGCAACAGTATTAACTAGGCACAAAATCATAAAGCAGTCGCATCAACATTTAAAATTCCATTCAACTGTTAGCAATCATCATAGTGCGTATTTAACGCCATATTTATCATAATGCGTATATAACGCCTTCATTGCGCTCATAGCACCATCGTGCACGCACCATCACAGTGGATATTCCATAATGGCTCCCTCAAAGCTGAATTCCAACTGTGGCCTAAGTGGACGGAAGCCAAGTGTCCCATGCCCTGGTACCAAAGGGATGCCTATATGATGCGTGCTCAATCGTATGCATATTTATATAGATATTATTACTAGCCAATGCAACATGAAATTTATGAACGTATGCCATGCTATGTTGTCACACACAAAACAGAAAAATAGATGTGGTATGATGTAAAGTGCATGCTTATATCATCATCATCATAACATATACTTCATGTACTTTTGATGCCATACTGCCACGCCATCATTTCTTTTCATAACAGAGTTACCATCATAACATTTCCATAGGCAGAATACTTTCATCATAAATAGCAGGATAATCATTAGGCACATGTGAGCAACAATTCACAACTTCATACACTAGTTAATAGTCACTTTAGGTAATACCACCTAACACTTACCTCGTACGTCGAAACTTAATTTACCAATTAGTAGCGAAACAGTCCAACGTCTCAAGGGTTTTTCGCACCTAATTTATAATCATAACAAATCAGTATACATTTCAATCTATTCCTGTTTTATTATTTTACTTTGTAACAGCCCCAAAATTTATTATAAGGTTTTTCCAATGTTACTTTTCTTTATGTTTTCAAACTATGACCCAATGTTCTCAATACGGCAGAAATAATAATAAGGCTAAAGAAGATACAAAGGCTATTTCCTATCATGCCTCACGACTTGGCTAGAGTAAGGAAGGAGATGTTTTGTGCTTACCTCTCTTGCAGCACACAAGAAAGTCGAATAGAACAAGGAGCAACAACACCACTTCCTAAGTTTCACGAACACAGTAGTCCAATCCTCCAACGGCAGATGTGTGCACGAAAAAAAAAGAAGATTTTTCTTGAGTTAAATCCTTTTTGCATCAAGGGCCTCGGCTAGACAAGAAGGAAGTGGAAGGAGCTCTTCAATGGTGATGGCTTACAAGGGTACACGGTTTCAAGGAGGAGAAGAGGATAGTAAGATGTCGTTTGGCTATTTTTTCTTGGTATGTTTCTTGCTGTTTCTCACAGTCAAAGAAGAAAAAGAAGATACAAGACCTTGTGTTTCTTTTGCTGCACGTTCTCACGGTTTAGGGAGATAAAAAATTTGGGAAAGAAAGGTTGCAAAATGTCCAGCTTGCTTCCTCATTAACTCAGCGCTTGGTGATGAAAGAAGAGAGTTGGGAAGGCTGATTTAATCTTGTGTGTACCATCAGGAAAGTGGCTGAAACTTTCCCTCATTTGGAGCGCATAAGGTGACAAGATGGATAAGGCTTCTGCCCTATTACTTTACATGCAATCTGACCACACTTTCCTTTATTGGTTACAAGTTAAAGCTGGACATAAAAGGCTAAGTCTACAAGCAACCAGATTTGTTTTTCCTTTCCTCCCACGCGCATGTGACAAGAACACTATGAGAAGGCTGACTTAAGTTGTCATTTTATGCAAGCTACATCAGAATTTTTTTCAAGGCTCTAGGCACATGTGAAAGAGAGATGAAGTGTGGCTGGTCTAAGGTAGTTTAGTCACACAAGCTACAAACTTTTTAACAGCTCTACAACGCATGAAACAAGGGAATGAAATGGCTTATCCTTTTTTCCATGTGTTGATTTCTACCCAATAGTGAATTGTCTTGTAGGATTGCTATGATGAGATAAAATTTTAGCAAGGAGTGGAGAGTTTGGGCTGAATCCAATACCCTCCCTAAAACCCTATAGGTTCGGCCAGTGGGCATTCTAGGGACCAAAATATGCAGCCCAAAATGATACTACCTAGAAGCTAACCCAAATAAAATTTTTGGTTCAGATAAGGCCTAATTAACATCATGTTTTCTTTTCTTTTATGTGCTACAATTAATACATTCCTATACTTTATAATTAAAGTTTCATATGCCTAAACTAAAGTACTATCAATATTGTAATTCAGCCAATTTCCTAACTACTTTAATTTCCCTTAAAGGAAGATAGCTATGTAGTACGAAAACCACACATGTATTATCATAAAATTTGAATTTCACACACACTTCAAGATATTTTTATTATTCCTAATTTACGTGGGATGTTACAGCTGGGATACTCTGTCAAAGATTTAAACCCGGTCGTTGGAGAGCTGTCCGATTTTAATGCAACTGTCACTAAGCCCCTTGGTATGATAAGCTTGCGACTGTCTATGAGAGCTCCACCGACTTCAAAGTCTACGGATATTCAATTCCTAGTGCTTGGTACACCTTCCGCTTACAACGCCATCCTAAGCCGAAGGATGTTTGCCACCTTTGAAGCCAGTGTCTCTCATCCCCACTTAGCATTATAGTTCATAGCAAGAGACAATAAGGTCGCCACGATTAAAGGAGACCAGACTTTGGCTAGAAGTTGTTACAACATAACCCTCCGATCGCCGCCAAAGGTTACCTTCGGCGATCAATCTGACCTTCAACCGAATGAAACACAAGAAGTCTTTGAGAGCGCCAAGAATAAGAAGGAGCACGGGCAATGCTTCTTAGTATAATTTGACGCAAGAGATGACCCGAGAATGGAACATTCTAGACCTACCCCTGACGGAGCATTAGAGCATGTCATTCTGGGTGATAGCAGCAACAAACGACAATAATAGGGGCGACCATTGCTCCAAAACTGAAGTGTAAGCTTATTAAACTACTGAGAGATAATAAGGACCTCTTTCCCTGGAAACCATCTGACATGCTAGGTATTACCCCTGAAGTTTGCTGCCATATTTAGTGTGACGCCCTCCCCTGTATGCATCCAAGGGAGAAGTCTGCTAAGCGGATTAGAGTCGCAACGTCGTTGAAATAAATACTAAAACTGCATTGTTACGTCACAAAATAAATTCTTGTATTGAAATCTGGCTGTAAGAAATAAAATAGTGGGATATTTGGTAAAATACATTGCTTGCTGAAATTGTCATTTTTCTGAAAACCTGTCTGTCTTGCAAAAATCATATAAAATCAAATTCTCAGACTTTGGACACAAATTTTATATAATCAGAAACTAGACATCTGGGGCTTTACGTGCATATAAATTATATGTCAATCGGAGGTCTGTAGCCCCAGAAACAGAAATCGCAAAGTGCTCGCTAAATCAGCTTCAAAATTCAGAATTTAAAACTGTAAAACAGACAGAAAGTGTTTTGTCAAATTAAACATCAGAATTACATAAGTTTCCAGCTGAAAGTAAAATCCCCAACACAGCGAATCATAACAGGTTTCCAACAGTAATCCATCTTCCGAAACATAACATCAATTTAAAGTAGTCAGCCAACATCCAACAGAAATAGCATGCAAACAGCAGGAATGCCAAAACAGCCGCAATCAACGGCAAATATCCAAAATAACTAAGTCATCAAATGCTTTTTCGTCCTCCTGCAATTTTATAAAAATTGAGCCCTAAAAGGGGTGAGAAAAATCCTAGTAGTGTGATAGCAAAACCAGTAATGCAACAATATTAGACTAGATAAAGAATACCAAAACAGTCGCATCAACAATAAACTTCCGACAGAACTAACATATAATCAGAGTGCGTATATAACGCCAGAATAATGTACGTTCATAGCACTGCAGTGCACGTACTAACTAACTAACGCAGTTGAGATTCCATTTGGCCCATCAGAGGGGAATTCCAACTGTGACCTATGCAAACTGAGCCACGGTTCCGTTCTCTGGTACCTGAGGGATACCTACATAATGCATGCTCAAACACATGTGTCTTTTCATAAATATTCATGGTTCACAAAATAGCATGAAAATAGTGCATGTATGCCATGATATGTTTCGCACGCACAAAAAAACAGATGAAGTAATGATGTATATGAGCATGACAGATTCAAAATCAAAGTACCATATATAACATGGATTTTTAATACCAATATCTCGAATAACAAATACTTCCAAACAGAATTTCCATTATGTCAAATCCAAGGCAGATTACAATTAATATTTAACAGAATACGATTCACCAGACACATGTGAGCAATAGTTCAAAACTCCATACACTAGCTAATAGTTACAAAAGGTCTCACCACCAAACACTTACCTGCGTGTCCAAGTAATAGTCAAACAACACCAAAATTCAGCCCACACACTAAGGGTGATGCGAACCTAAGCAAGCAGAAACCAAAACAGAATTTCAAACTTTGATTCCTATAATTTACAATTAATTTCTATGCCCCCTAACCCATGTATATAATCGTTTTTTTTTCATGGTTCTCATAAAGAATTAATTTTCTGACTTCATACCAATTCTTCTAACTTGTTACAGTAACAAAATCCTAGGTTCTTCCATGTATATCAATTCGGTTTTACCATGCTTTTTACCCTAAACAAATTTCTGACTTCACATTAATTTACCAACGAGTAACAGCGAAGAATTCCAACACATACAGAATCGATTTTCTGCCCATTACTAGGGGCCAAAAATTGTTCATTTATATAACATTTTCTACATAACATAGGGGACAATAAAGGGCTTCAACATGCTGTCCATAAAGATCTTAGCACATGCAAATTTTTAATAATTTTCCTAGTCCAAGGGAAACATCCAACGAAGGGTAAGGAGCTATTTTTCTAAGCTCAAACTCGATCATGGGTCTGCATGTACCCAACGATCATGAGGTTCTCCAACAAGGCAGAATGGAAAGAAAAGAGATGATAACCAAGTTCTCCTAGAATACCTCTAAAGCCAAACAACGAGATTGAGAGGAAGAGTTGATTTCAGATTTCCACCTAACTGCATGCACCCCAAGGCTTCACTAATCGACTAGAGAACAGTCACCAAAGGTTGAACAAGTAACCTCACACTCCTTCGAGTCTTCAGCTGCATGCAAAGGGAAGAAACCCTTGTAAAACCGAAGAGGAACACGAGTGAGCAGGGAAATAAAGGAAATACTTTACCTCTTTGAATACTAGTGCACGGCCGAACAAGGTAGGAAGAGAAGAATGTGTTTAGAAACCTTGGTTGCCCTTCTAGGAGGTTCACGGTTTTAGTGTGGAAGGTGAGGATGAGATGAAATTTTATGTTTTTGTTCTCTTCCTAGAATGGGGCTGGCGGTGTAGAGAGGATGAGGGGAATAGGAGTTTGTGTATTGTGTTTCTGAAGGAAAATGACCAGCAACTTATCCTATTTAGCTCCTCCTATGCGCACAAGAGAGTGTAAGAGGAGTGTGGGATTTCTGCCCAATAGAATTACATGCAAACTGACCACACCTCTCTCATTGGTTGCATGTTTGAAAAGGCTAGTTGATATCGACAAAGGCCACAAGCAATCAGTTTGCTTTCTTCCCATTCTAGCGCATGGAACAAGGGGATCCAAGATGGCTGAATTTTGCCATGTGTTGGTTCTAGACCAATCATGGACAGCCTTGTATGATGCTTAGGATAAGGTGAGGATTAGGTAAGAGTTTATGGCCGCACATAAGCCCCACTTAGGGCACTTGGGCCGTCGGCCATCATAAGAATTGGGTCCAAAAATATTTGTCCAAAGGCTCTCCTATCTTAGGAACTAACCCATGCCTTATCATTTTATGTACCCTCTAATTATTAACTAAGATGGTTTATTCATTGAATTAAAATTAATCATATAATTATAACTAACATTCAAATTCAGAAAATATTCCTACTTATTCCTAATAGCATGCATGCACAAAAATTTAATTTTCCTAAGTCGAATTAATTCCACCCTGAACATATATATATATATTTCGAGTTCAAAACATGTATTAACATCACTAAACGCAGTTTATATACGTTTCTAATTTTTACGGGATGTTACACTCTCCCCACCAAAATAGAATTTTGTCCGCAAAATTGGACCTACGTACTTAATTAAAAAGTTTCGGGTACCGATTCCGAATGTCATCTTCACGCTCCCAAGTGGCTTCATGTGCAGATTTATTGTTCCAAAGAACCAACGGAATCTCCTTGGAACGAAGTTGTTTAACTGACCTCTCGAGAATTTGAAACGGTTGAACAAAATACGTCAGATTTTCCTCTAACTCCAAGGCGAGAAGAAGAGAAAGCTTGCACGCTATTATCCTCCACTTCTTGTACTAAGAAAACCACCAAATACAAGACTGAAGGTTCCCCTCTTAATCCAGAATAAAACTTAACCCCTCTCCCTCAAGGCCGTAGATCATCAAGAGGGAGAATCAAAGCTTGCATGTTAATTCTTATCATCTCATCTCCATTCATGAACGCCAAAAAACATCGACGAAGAGGTCAAGAGGCTCCATGACGCAGGGTTCATCAGGGAAATCAATTACACAACGTGGTTGGCCAACCCAGTTATGGTAAAAAAAAGCCTAGTGGAGCGTGGAGGATGTGTGTGGACTACACAGATCTGAACAAGGTGTGCCCCAAATATGCCTACCCATTCCCAAGCATAGACCAACTTGTGGATAACGCATCAGGATTTAAAATGTTGTCCTTCATGGACGTATATTCTGGGTATAATCGAATCCCGTTACTAAAAGACGATGAAGAGAAAATGACATTTATCACATAGAGCACCAACTATTGCTATACCATGATGTCGTTCGGTCTAAAAAATGTTGGCGCCACTTCTCAAAGAATGATGAACAAGGTTTTCAAAGGACTGTTTTGAATGTGATCGAAGTCTACATTGACGATATGATTGCAAAATCCAAATCGCTCAAGGAACACCTCCAACACCTCTAAAGCGTGTTTAGTAGGTTGAGGGAGTTCAACATGAGGCTAAACCCCAGTAAATGCGCCTTTGGCGTACCAGCAGGGAAGTTCCTAAGCTTTATGCTTACTGAGAGAGGCATTGAAGTCAACCCAGACAAGTGCAATGTAGTCCTGAACATGAAAAGCCCTTAGACCGTCAAAGAAGTACAACAACTGACTTGTTGGATCGTAGCCCTGACCCACTTTCTGGCAAACTCAGCACACAAATCCTTCCCCCTCTTCAGCTTGTTAAGAAAAAGGGTTAGCTTCCAGTGGACGGAAGAATGCGAAAAAGTGTTCAGGAGTTCAAGAGGGTGTTGTCATGCCCGCTGGTCCTCACCAAACCAGAAAGCGGAGAGACTTTATACTTGTACCTCGCCGTCGGTAATGAGGCCATTAGCGCCACCCCGATCAGAGAATCCAAAGAAGAATGACAGAGGCCAGTGTACTTTGTCAGAAAAGTATTACAAGGTGCTGAGCTTCGGTACCAGCAAGTTGAAAAAGTGGCCCTCACACTTATCTTTGCAGCGCGAAGATTGAGGCCATACTTCCAGTGTCACCCAATTGTGGTCCGAACCATCCAACCCATTCGCCAAGTACTGCACAAGCCTGACCTCGCAAGAAGAATGATGTCATGGGCAATCGAGCTGTCAGAATACCAGCTCAGTTACGAGCCCAAGACCGCCATCAAAGCTCAAGCCCTCGCCGACTTCATTGCTGAAATGACCCTGGCCGCCCCAATAGCAGACCCCACCACCACAGTTCAACCGCCAGAGTTATGGAAACTCTATGTAGACGGGTCCTCGAACGCCAAAGGATGTGGAGCTGGCATTATAGTAGAAAACCCAGATGGGGTGGTAGTTGAACACTCCCTTTCGTTCAACTTCAGCACCACAAACAATCAAGCTAAATATGAAGCCATGATTTCCAGTCTACTACAGGCCAAGGAGTTAAGAGCCCAACACATTAAAGTCTTCGGCGACTCGCAGTTGGTTTCCTTCTAAATTTTTGGAGAATACCAGGCCAAAGGACATCTGATGAGTAAACACCTTGAAAAGGTCAAAGAAATAATGCAGACCTTCGAGGCGATCGAAGTAGAGCATATCAGGCGGTCAGAAAACACCCGAGCAGATATCCTCGCCAAATTAGCAAGCACCAAGGGCTCGGGTAATAACTGCACAGTTATTCAACAGACCTTACCCAACTCTTGTGTTGTAAAGTGTATCTCAGACTTAGCAGTGGAAATCGTCCAAGCAGCATAGAGCACGCCTATCATCAACTATCTCTCAAAATGAGCCCTCCTTTCTAACCTGAAAGAAGCCAGGAAGGTAGTCCGAAAAAGCGCATACTTTTGGATGATACAAGGTCGCCTATACAAAAGAGGCTTGTCAACCCCACTTCTGAAATGCCTAAACCCAGCGACGTCCTTTACGTCCTAGAAGAAATCCATGAAGGTATTAATGGTCACCACATTGGAGGATGATCCTTAGCAAATAAGGCTCTCAGAGCTGGTTTCTACTGGGCGACCGTGGAGCAAGACGCCCACGAACACGTCAAGAAGTGTGAAAAGTGCCAAAGATATGCTGACGTGCACAAAGCCCCACCGAAAAAACTAGCGTCAATAACCTCACCTTGGCCGTTCTAGAAGTGGAGGATGGACCTTCTAGGACCATTCCCCTTCGCGGGTGGAAGAATGCAGTGGCTGAACGTCGCCATCGATTACTTCACCATATGGGTGGAAGCTGAACCAGTCACCACGATAACTTCCCAGAAAGTTAGGAAGTTCTTTTGGAGGAACATTGTATACCGGTTTGGCATCCCCGATGAAGTCATAATTGACAATGGTAACCAGTTCACAGACGCCAAGTTCAGGGATTTAATGGAAAACCTCCAGATTAAGCATCACTTTGCCACTGTAGAGCACCCCCAATCCAACGACCTTGCGGAGTCGGGCAATAAAAAGCTATCCCGAGGAATCAAGAAGAGGTTGGAAGCACACAAGGGAGCATAGGTAGAAAACTTGGACAATGTCCTTTGGGGTTACAGGACCACCGACCAATCAAGTACCAAAGAAACGCCCTTCAGGTTAACTTACGGCGCAGAAGCAATGATCCCGGTGGAAATCGGGGAACCTTTGAGAAAAGAACATATAAGTGAAGTATCCAATGATCAGAACCTCAGGGAAACACTTGACCTTCTCGGTGAGTTTAGGGAACAAGCCGTGCAAGCCGAACGCTACTCCAAAGAAAGGGCAGCCGCCCGTTACAACAGGAAAGTGATTCAGAGAAGGTTCGAAGAGAGAGACCTGGTGCTCAGACGTGCAGACATCGGAAATAAGAACGCTCGAAACGGAAAGCTCGCCTCGAATTGGGAAGGACCTTACCGAATAGCCAACAGACTAGGAGGCGGAGCATACTACTTAGAAACCCTGGATGGGAAAGAAATTCCCAGAGCATGGAACGCGAACAAACTCAGGAGATACTACAGCTAGGTTAGATTATGAATGTAAATAACTACTACACTCTTTTTTGTCCCAATGGATTTTACTTGGAAATGTTTTTAACAAGGCAGGCGGCTTACTAGCACAAAACTCAATAAACATTTGCCATGTTTACCATCTCCCTGTTAATTGTTCAAAAGATCATTATGTTAAAGGACAATTTTCACCCCCGCCAAACATTTGGTGGATGATCCTCACCCCCGCCAAACGTTCATGTGGGAAGGTTGTCACCCCCCATGAACATCCAGTTATGGGATGGTTCTCACCCCCGCCAAACGTTCATGTGGGAAGGTTGTCACCCCCCATGAACGCCAAGTTACGGGACGATTCTCACCCCCGCCAAATGTGGATGTGGGATGGTTCTCACCCCGCCAAACGTTCATGTGGGAAGTTTGTCACCCCCATGAATGCCAAGTTACGGGACGGTTCTCACCCCCGCCAAACGTTAATGTGGGAAGGTTGTCACCCTCCATGAAAGCCAAGTTACGGGATGGTTGTCACCCCCGCCAAACATTCGGTGGGATGGTCCTCACCCCCGCCAACGTTGATGTGGGAAGGTTGCCACCCCCCATGATCGCCAAGTTACAGGACGATTCTCACCCCCGCTAAACTAAGGGACGGTTTTCACCCTCGCCAAACACTCGGTGGGATGGTCCTCATCCCCGTCAAACAGTCAATAATTATAAGTTATATTTGGTCACACAACGTCCTTGAAAGAAAAAGTTTCATTGATTATAATGGGTTACAAAATTCAGACCAGCATACTAGTCATCTTACAATAAAGGAAATAGCAACAAAGGGAAACATAAAATAGCCATGTCGCCCCCATCAAATGATGCCATCTCCACCAGCATCATCCCCCCAGCAGAAGTCGCCTTATCAAAAAGTAGTTCCTCCCCCTTATCACTGCTTCCTTCATCAGAAGTTAAAGGACCCTCTATTATCTTCACTACACCATCAGGAAGATATTGAAGCAGGCCGTCATGATCTACCACGTACTAGGGATGAAAACCGTCGATATCCGCCTCAAAATAGCGCCACCTAACTTGGCGAAGTGCATTGTCAAAAGACTCATACAACTTCTTAGCTAGCGCCGATTGAGACTCACCCAAGGCGGCCTCAAACTCCTTCGCTCGCTTCCGGGACTTCTCCAATTCTTCCTGGTTGGCCAAGGCAGCCTGCATCGCTTCTTGAGACTCCCCAACTTCGGAGGTCATATTGCTTTTAGCCTTTATGAGCTCATCCCTAGCCAATGTCAGCTCATCCACAGTCTTTAGCAAATTATCGTTAACTCCCGAAAGACACTTGTCCTCCTCACTATCCTTCTTCAATTTCTCGTTGCTTTCCAGCAACAACTTGTTAGCAACTCTTAGGTCCCTGACCTCCTTCCCAAGCTGACCCGCCTCTACAGTAAGGTCTTCAGTCTTACGTCCCAGCTAAGTAAGGCGCTCGTCTTGCTCGTCACACTGACAACCGCCAGCAAGGGCCACTTCTTGAACGGCCAAAGCACGAGCATTAAGCACGTGTGTGCAATCAACAACCGCTTGATAGTTGATCATTTCCGGAATCTCCACATTCAAGGCTGGTAAGGGGGCGCGCAATGACAAGTCGCTCTCGGTCATCTTCAGGGCCCTGTCCAGCGCGATTGGCGTTGGGAAAGATGGCCTCTGAACGACCAAAGCTTTACGAGGAAAGTCTTTGGAACTAAGGTCTACCACTCCACCAACCCCAACAGGACTCACCTCGACCTCGCGTGACACTGCGAGGCCATCGCCCAACCAAACCAGGCTCCACCTTCGCCAGCTTGGCCTTCGTTGGCGACGCTGCGGGCTTAACCGCAGACCTTTTTTGACTCGAGTTAACATGGCCAGACGCCACAAATGGTTGAGGACCTCCCTCAACTGATGACGAGCGAGCTTCACTTGGCACTTCCTTTATAATGGGCCCTTTAGCCCTCTTGGCCAATTCTTCGGCAAGAATGTCTGCTGTCGACCAAATTTTTATGGTTTGTTTTGGAAGGGCGGGCTCTTTGCCCCTATTTCCCTTGGTCGGCTCTTCGCCTTGGTTTCCCTTAGTCAATTTCTTCTATTTCTTCGCCATCTGGGGCACAACGTAAGTAGACACACTGCCCGAAGCCCTGACCTTTGCAGTAGCTGCCCAAGCAACCTTCAAAGAGTCCATCTGCAAGCTGTCAACTGCAAAAGAAAAAGACAAATCAGCTCACAAACCAAGACGAAGATCAGGGAAAAGGGAAAAGGAAAACACCCCAGCTAAACACCACACCTCCAAAATCGACCAACTTCTTGGTCGGCCACCGCCCCAAAGGTTTTTTAAGCTCTTTGAACCACCCAACCACATACTTTCCCTCCTGAGACAGGACATCATAACTAAAAGAGTAATAGCTAGCAGGGACCTCATAATGCCTTTCGACCAATATAATTCGATCCGACTTTCCCCACTTTTCGGATCGACAAAAAAAGGAACTTCCCCCTTGCCCAAGATGGGCTGCACGTAGAAAAAAGTCTCCCTCCAGTTCTTGTATGAGTCCAGCATAAGTAGAAAAAATGGCCCCCATCTTCAGCCCCGCCTTGAGGGATACCCAGCCTAATTTTTTGCCTGTCGGAGACACTTGAAAACAATAAAATAAGAGCTTCAAGGAGCACGCCCACTCAAAATACTGGCAAATGATTTCAAATACCCTGACAAAGGCCTAGGCGTTCGGATGCAGTTGAGATGGCGCAACACGCAAGTAATGCTACATGTCCATCTCAAACTCTGAGAAAGGAAACCTAACTTTCTGATCGGTAAAGTGGTTCTTGTACATTGCAATCCTCCAGTTAGCAACCTCTTATGGCTAGGTCGGTCACAGATCCTTTCAGACTCGGTTACTATCCGCAACTACCACCGTTCATCTTCAATGCCACCCTTAGTAAGGTCAAAATTCCCCTCGAGCTGATAAGATGTGTCCAAAAGAGATGTTCTTAGATAACAAGATGACATAGACGCAACATCCTTATCCACCCAACTCCTAGTCGCCAAACGATCAGAAAGCTTCTCGCCTGCCATGAAGAGCTATAGATTCTCACCGCCAAAACCTGGGAAGAGGAAGAGAGATAGGATCAGATGCCAAAGCATTTAAATCAACTTGCCAAAGGCGTCACCACTCTCCAAGATCAACCACTCTCCTCCCCACGCCTCCCAGAAAGAGTCAACCTCCCACACCCATATCGCCAATAAACAACCGGCAAACTAAAAAAGGTAAGACTAATTAAATGCCAATGTGCATACCTGAGGAATTCGATGTCTACGAGGTTTAAGAGGTATAATAATCATAGTAGGTCAGCGATGATGGCCACCATAGGGGTGGCACTTTGTGCAACCCCAGATCCTCAGCAATAGCATCCCACACACCGTAACGAACAAGTCGGGCATCCTCTGGATGATACCTACCCAATCGATTGTCCGTGGACTCATCGTACTTACTACAGTGGTAAGATGAGGAGATTGGCGGGATGTACCCGCCAGCCGTACTCAAGGCGATTGATGGTTTTGGCAGTGGATATATTACTTGTAAGGGACGAGGTTGATAAGACAACTCCAAAGGACAATACCGAGGATCCTGATTTATGGTAGATAAAGGGCGGATAAGGCGCCCTACACCAAACCCAAATCACAGCCGAGAAGATCGGCGACGACTGCAAATGTTGGAACTTTTTAGAGAACAGCCTGCAAAGCCAGGGTGCCTCCCACGAAGGATGACTCAGGTACCCCCACTACAACCAACAAAAGAACTAGACCCTACAGCTTCCCCAAGGTATGGAACCACAGGACCCAAAGCCCTCTTCGACAAGAGATTACGAATCTCCTTTGCAGTAAATCCCAGAAGTTCAGGAACCCTCCCATAAGGTAAAGACTTAACCCCAGGGACCAGAGGACAGTTATGACCAACATCACCACTACCACTACCACTACCACTTCAACAACTAGCAAGAAAAGCTCGCATCGCCTCCCCCGCACCACGACCATCAAGCATATCAAAAGCTTCATCGAACTCCTCATCTTTGACAGTCACCTCTAATTCATGGGGGGCTTCCCCTGTCAACTCACCCAGTCCAACCATACTGAAGAAAAAGAAAACTCAAAAGACAAAGGAAATACAAAGCAAGGGAAGAAGAAGCACGTTATACCTGAATAAGGACGAAGTTGAAGCAAAGAGCTTAGAAGAAGAAGATGGAGACAGCACTTCACGAAGAAGAACGAACCCAGACGAAATAGAAGAAAGGTGAAGATGAAGATAGCAAGGATTGAAGAGTGTAAAAGAAGAGTAGCAAGGAGAACCCACCCTTAAATAGGGATCCTAGCATAACGCCTAAAAAACAATGATCGTCTTAACTGTCCAAGAAACAACGGACAGTTAAGACACGTGTCGTTCGCAGGATGGGGTGCCCATCCGATCGTCTTAACTGTCCAAGAAACAACACACCAGAGGGGGGATTTCTTTGGTAATTCCACCATGACGAGACATCCCTCACGTCGCATTAAACGCGGCAAGACCCACGATGCAAAAATGTCTGCGCACAAAAGCAATCATGAGAGTTGCCACCATTCCAGATTCTTGAGGACCAAAGGGTCACCCCATCCTGCGAATGACACGTGTTCCTCACTTACAGCTGAAATGCTAAGTATTCTCAACTCCCAGGACGCCAATCTTACTTTCAGCCTGCCAAGGCACTAAGCTTGTTGTCCGCCCGCTAAGGCGTCAAGCTTGAATCAACCCGCCGAGGGGAAAACCTTGCCGCCGGCCTGTCGGGGTGCCAAGCTTACTTTCAACCCGCCAAGGCACCAAGCTCGTTGTCCGCCCGCCAGGATGCAAAGCGTTCTACTAACCCGCCAAGAAAATTCATCTTGACACCAAGCTTCACTTGCTGCCAAGCTGGGGGGCTCCTGTTCTGGGAAGCCCGTGTAGTCTGGGCCCAATATTGCAGGCCCAAGGCCCTTGCTAGCGTCCACGTCAGCCCTATTGGCCAAAAGCCACCTACCCTCCTCACCTCTTGTCCCCGATGGTGTTCCCAAGACACCTAAATGTCTTACCTTGGGATCAGAACCCTGCAGGAAAATCACCCTAGGCTCTTAAATAAAAGATACCCTCTTATAAGGATAGAGCAGCGACTGCCACCATGCAGGCATGGGTAGCATCGCTGCGATCACCAAAGTGTCAATCATCCCCAATGCCTCCCAAGAAGAGTTGACCTAACTCACTTACCCACGCAAGGTGAGCTCCCCTCCCTCCAATAAATACCCCTCCAGCACCAAGCAGAAGAGCATCATGTATCGTTATTTTGACCATTTTTATAACCCCTTCCTATCACGCACTCAGATCTTACCCCCCCTCCCCCATATTAGTTTAGTTGAATACTTGGGACGTGGTTGGCTAGCTTGGTCTGTACCTGTGCTAGTCACCTTACCCATATAATGACATTATCCCCCTAAAGGGAACATATTGGGCTTATAGAACCCAATGGTACAGGTTTAAATAAGATTAAGTATAAAATTAAGAAAAAATATTGTCATTTTAAATGACAAAATTATATATTTTTAAACAAAATTATATCATTTAGGAAGAAAAAGAAAGTGAAGGAGAAAAAATATAAAAACACATCAAAATGACATAATTTCGTTAAAAATTACAAACACTTTATCCATAAAATTAATAAACAGACACGTATCAAAACATTTGCTTGATAAGTTTATGCTCGAATTTTACTTCTCAGAAATATCTTTAGATAGTGAGTATATAATCATCGTTTTAAGTTTTTACTTCAATGATACGACCTATCCTGGATGTAGACGCATTCTAGAACAGTGGCCAAAGTGTCACTGTTTGACAAATTTTTTATCCAAATGTCACGCGAACGGTACTTTTTACCAGACTGCCACGTGACGTAATTCGCTACGACTAGTAGCAAATTCCGTTCGCCTATAATTTCATGACACATAGCCATATTACATACCGAATTCGCTACCACTAGTAGCGAATTTCGTCTAGTCAGTTTTTTCTGCAAAAATGTGCCACATGTCACAAAATTATTGACGAACGTAATTCACTACCAGTCGTAGCAAATTACTTTGCATGGCAGTTTGATAAAAAGTATTGTTCGCATGGCATTTGAATAAAAAATTTACCAAACAATGACACTTTGGTCAATGTTCCGAGACTTTCCTCCTTACAATCTTTTGTGGAGTACACTTAAAAAAAAAAAAAAAAAACAATAACAATAACAGGCGCAACAAAGGCAATAGAACCAGAATCTCTTCAAGGTTAGTGGATATTTACTCAAGCGAAGCAAGTTAGAAGGGATCCTAACCGGAGAAATTTGAATAAGGCAGTGGAACAAATAGAAAAAAAATCTTTCGCGTCAATTTGGTTGTATTCTGTTTGTTTTTTATTTTTTCTTAAAATTATTTTGTAGACCAATTTATAAAAATTATGTTGTAGAATAAAAGAAGGAAAAAAATTGTTTGAAGACATTGTTTTGAAAATAATTTTAAAAACTGTAGAACAATAAAATCTGTTGGATAAATTTATTCTAAAAATTTATTTTTATTCAAAAAAACATAAAATCCGTTTGATTGATATTTTTTTTCTTAGCTTCATTTTATTATTTATTTAATCATATATACACATTTAGATATTTTAATAGCAATGTAAAATATATTATTAAGAGCAATTTATTATTTCTTTAATCATATATACAAATTTAGATATTTTTAATGCAATATAAAATATATTTTTAAGAGCAATGTAAAATTTTAGAGATGATAAAATAATTAGCAAACATAAAATCAGAAACAAACATGCTGTTTGAAAAGACAATTCAATGCAAATGAATACATGTATCTATGATAAGAAGGACTAAAATTTATAATATAATGAAATGTTTTAACTATTGTCAAATCAAAAATCCAATTTGAAGAGATTGGAGGTTAAAGGGTCGACTTTATCACTCTGTCAGAAAGAGATAAAATAGTGCTTTTGAGGCTTGTTTGAGAGACACTTTCAGCATATAAATGAAAGAAAAATAAAGGTTTTATATATGTTTTTCGTTATTTACGAGTTTAAAAAATTGGGAGAAGGTTCAAAATCATGATAGTGCAATTGGTGTTAGAAAATTAAACAAATGGTGGTGAAAAAATTATTCGATTCTTTTCAGTATCATCTTTGGGAGAGATTTAAAGTTTTAATCCCAAAACTCTACACAAATTGAACTAGTCGTTAAGCGATGAATCGATTGAAATATCTTCACACAAAAAATAGGGAAAGAGAATTAGAAATTTTTGTAAAATCCTTCAAAAATCTTCTCGTCTTAAAAATTAAAGTTCCTCCAATTTGAAAATTTTGCGTGAGAAAATATTGAAAGTTATTTATTTGCCCTTATCATTAAAATCAAAACCTTTTCTTTATCCAATTTCCTCTCTCTCTCCAATTTTTAAAAAGAGTAAATTTATAAAAATATCTCATTAGCCTTTAATTTTTCTCTCTTATCATATTTTTAACTCCCAAATACGAGTAATGAGTAAATACCCTTTATTTTTTTCCCCTTCCTTCTCCTCCGACCCCTTTGGATCCCCTTCCTTCCTTTTTTTCTCTATACTCTCAAACAAACCTTAAATTTCTTTTGTTTTCAACTCTACATAATAATTACCAGATTGTTCTTCGCCTTTCTCCCTGCTTTGCAAGTCAAAATCCAAGAAACGAAACATAAACATTTATGAGATGTTTTCTAATTTGTTCTAAAAACTAAGGCTTTGAATAATATTTTTAAAAATAGTTTTTTGATTTTCAGAAAAAATAAACAAAAAACTTGTTTTAATAATTGTAACTATTTTTTATTTTAATAATCGAATTTAGAGAACATGTCTAAATTATTTTTGTTTTATGTTTTGACTTTTAACTTTCAAAATAAAATAAAAAACACACAAACATATGTTTTCATGACTTTCTATAAAACAGTTTTGTGAACGAAAATATTTGAGCACATTCAAACAAACCCTAAATCAGATACTGTTGTTTAGAATCGTTTTCGTGACACACAAAAATTAAAATGTTGTTGTTTTAATAAATAATTACGAAAATATTGCTATTTTGAACCAATTTATAGATTTATTATACTTACTTATGCTCAACTTGAGTTAGATCATTCATGCCAAGGTGAAACATAATCCCCTAAACATTCAGACCTGAATAAGGCATGACCATTCACGCCCAAATTAGACGTGAATGACTCGCGACTCATGCCTTTTGTGGGCGTGACCATTGAGAGACGTTGTAAGACCGCTAAATTAGGAATTTAAATAATTTAATTATGATTTTAGGAAATAACTCCATAATTGACTTTGGATAAATATAGAAAGATTAGAATAATTATCGAGAAGATCAAATAATGCTTAAATTGTTTTTCTGATGAAAAGTGCAGATACCGGCTCTGCTTCACGGTATAAATGCGTACTGGTGAAGTATTACAAGAAAATTATAATAAAAATATAAATATTTCTAGAAAAATATCTAGGTCAAGGATATCAAGTTTGGGGTAAAAATGATGAGCATTGGTGTCAGAACTAATAGCGGCTATGTATAAAATGCTTACCGGTGAAGTGTCTCAAAAAATTAATATAAAAATATGATAATTCCTAGAAAAATATTTAGGTTAAGAATATAAAGTTTGGAAGAAAAATAATTAGTAGAACTATTAGAACTAATTATGTTAGTTTAAGTGGATACAGTTATAAATAGGGAAGAGGGCACAAAACCCTAGACTTTCTAACACTCAGATTGCCACTTTTCAAAACTCTTCATGGCCGCCCACTCAAGAACTACATGGAAGTCCATCCCTTTTTCATGAAACTTGACCAAGAACCATGCTTTTTCCATCCCTCTTCCATGATACAACCTTGAATAATTGAAAGCTTGTGTTTTGTGAGAGAAAGATACACTCTTTGAGCCTTGAGGTTGCTATTTTTTGAGAGTAGGGGACTACCATAGTTGTTAGTTTGTGTTTGAGTCATTTACACAGACAATGGTGTACCTAGGTGTCATCTTTACGAAGAAAGAACCTAGCTTTGGGAGTTGATTTTCGTGCACCTTCTTTTGTGTAGTTTGGGTGTGGCCAAAAGTCATCCAAGGATCCCTCTTTCTCTGATTTTAGAAGCCCCAAGGTAAACTCATACCATTTCCTTTGTAAATTCATGAAAATGGCTTATTTTGAGTAATGAAAAAGAAAAACTATAATGATTTGTGTTGGGGGATATTAATCTAAGTGTGATAAAGTTAATTGAACTTCTGTAAGTGGGTATATCGAAGTTAGAACCTTTGGGATGCCATTGAAGCATCAAAACAGAAAAAATACAGTTTTTCTGCATTCTGTTGTGGAGGAATAGATTCCCGCATGGAAAAAAAAAATGACAGCAATGTACTAGTTTAGTAAAATCGCGATATCTCGAGCTACAGAGCTCCAAATTGAGTGAAGTTTAGACCTATGTGAAGCTAGCTAACACATAGAGCTACAATCCTACAAAATTTCAAATCCATTAGACAACTGGATTGATCGCAAGATGGACACTGATAGAGGTAAGAGGCCATCAGAGAGATTTCATTATTGTTATGAGTCATGCATATTATGATTATTCATTCTACCATGAGGAGACTTCATTATGTTGTTATTTGTGGTGAGCATAGGGGTTGTCTATGCCACTATTAAATAATATGTTTATTTGTGACTTGAGTATTTGTATTGTAACACCATGAGTTATGGATGCTTTTGAATTGTTATTTATGAGTACGAGGTAATTCAGGTTTTATTTTAGTGTTGCAATTACATAAGGATTGTTATTAAAAGGAAAAGTTAATCCACCATGAGGATTAGCCTTGTTTATTTGAAGAAAATAGTATATTGCTTCTGCATTTAATTATTGTAAGTTGTGTTTTAAATACCATTTGTATGTTAATACATCGGCTGCAGATGGGGTGTTACAGACATAGCTTTTGCATTTCCCTTTTTCAGTGCTCGCCTGAGACACCATCTCCTGTTCTCCTACTCCTACATCATCCAACATTAACTTTACCACTCTCTTCCTTCCATCTTCAACTTCAATTCCTCGCCACTTCTTCTGCCTTCTCTCTCTCTTTCACTTTCAAATCACCCTAACGTATCTTTGCCCCTATGACACTGTTGGATTTTTCTCTTTCACTAAAGCCCAATAAGGCCTAGTGTGTAAGAAGAGTCAAAGAAACCTAAAGTCCATTCTGCTGAGGGTTAGGGTTTCTTGGAACCCATATATATTCTACACTTATAGTCATCAACCTCTCTAGTTTTTTACTTGGTAGTTGCAGAGGCTGAGGTAAGTTCTTCTCCCTGAAAGTGAGAGAGTGTCCACACACTTCCCATTTTTCCCTTTGAGACATAGTCTGGAAGATTTGCCACTGTCCAACTTCAAGGAATTTGTTCGTGCTGCGGTACTGAGGAGATCAGTTCGTGATTTCGTGCTGTGACGCAAATGACTCTAGTTTGTAGAGCATCATCTTAGATCTGCGCTATAAGAGGTAATTATAAACAATGATGATCCATTACATCCAAACCGTAATGGTCTAAACGCTTCCGCATGATGCAATTGCTCCTATAAACACATCTAGTTTTTTTCTCTCCTTTTTCCAAATGCATTAAATAGAATTATTCAAAATGTAGTTAGCTCGGGAATTATTTCAAGATATGAAAATCAAGGTTTTCGCAACGGGGTATTATGCAAATGGTGCATTTGTTTAAAACTTCAGTCTAGTTTATGGGATCTGCATTGGGTTTAAGGCTCTTTACGGGGTTAAAAATCTGATGATTGTGATAAGAATTAACTCTTAACCATGAAGAAATTTTACTGGTTTAAAGAAACTAATCATATAAGAATTAGCTTATACAAAGGCATCTATAAGCACATGGATGTGGCTATTAAGCTGGTATGTGAACCAGAGGAGGATGAGGACTTGGTTGTTTTGCTTTACAAGCAATTTACTTTCGAGGTTTCTTTGCTGTTACGATTGCGCCATCCAAAATGGAAGAAAGAGAGAGAGAGATCACTATGTGAATGGTAATGCTCACAAAAGGTGTGATTGGCCAGCCATTTACCTTCAAGTTAGGCGTGAATGGTCACACTTTGTTCAGACATAAATGTCTTGGGAATCAGGTCTCACTTTGACGTGAATGAGGCATGAATATTTTGGAGTTCACGTCTCACTTTGATGTGAATGGTCTAACCCAATTTGGACATGAAAAAATGCAATAAATCCATAAATTGATTCAAAATATCAATATTTTTGTAATTATTTATTAAAACATCAATATTTTAAATTTTTTGACTCGTTTTCATAGAATAACCGTTACCAAACAATTTTATTTTGGGAAATTATTTTCTAATATAATATGCGAGAGTTACCCTATATTGTAGATACATTGATAAACATGCCTTATTATTTTTTATTTTTTTATTTTTAACACATGATGGGATCCATCGTGTGTTGAGTTTATGACATGAAAGGGAGTATCTCCTACAACATTAGATTAATTGCTCCCTTTTTTTTATTTGTTTTTCTCAAAACTAAAATGATTCATGAGACAGAAATCAAACAGACTTACAAGCTCTCAAATTCATAGCTACCTCCGACAGAGTTTTTGTAGATGATCCATCTTCTTTTATGGCATTAGCAGCAGCAATCTTCAAATGTTCCATTCTTTCGCGAATTTCTACACCTTCTTCACCTTTCATCAAGCATCTGATTACCTTAGCAATTTCTTCTCTTTGAGCCAATCCATCGTTGTTAACTTTTGCTCTCAGTGCCACTTTTAGACCATCAGCTAGCATCGCCGCATTCATGCTCTGCTCAGCAAAGAGTGGCAATGCAATTAGTGGCACACCCTGCACAATACTTTCAAGGACTGAGTTCCAACCACAGTGAGATAAGAACCCACCAATTGAACTATGACCAAGTACTTGAATCTGGGGTGCCCAAGAAGGAACAACCAATCCTTGCTTTTTGGTTCTGGCCAAGAAACCTTGTGGTAAGAATTGTAAGGGGTCCTCAATTGCAGCATTAAAGTAAGCAGCATTGGCTACACCGCTTGGGGCTCTAACAACCCACAGATATTTTTGACAACTAAGTTCCAACCCAAATGCTAATTCATTGAGTTGGTCTTGAGAAAGTGTGCCACCACTTCCAAATGACACATACAGAACAGTTTTGGGTTCTTGATTATCCAACCATGTTAAACACTCTGAGCCATTTTCCTGACCAATTGACCCGCTCTGAATAATGGGCCCAACAGGGTAAACCATGGGCTTCCCTCCGATCTGTTCTTCCACAGCTCGGAATGTCTCTGATTCCAATTCAAGGAAGCTATTCACAAAGATACCCTCAGGAAGATGTAACCGTTTGGCTCTCTCAAGAAATCGCTTGTAACCTATGTGGGATCGAAATTGAAGTGGGTGAGGAAGATCTCTGCTGTGAAGTGGTACACAACCAGGAATCTTTATAGGTGTTTGTAAGTTTCTAGACTCTGAAGAAAGTATCTCATCTAACTTTGAAGAGTAGAAATTTGTTGAAAGTATCATGGCAGCTAGTGGGAGGTATATGTAAGACAAGAGATTGAGTTCCTTAGCAAAATCCAATGCTTGATTTGCAAAAATGTCCACAACCAAAGCTACAACACGAGTTCTTGAACACAAGGACTTTAATTCTTCTTTTATGTAAGGTAGGGAGTGATTCACGGAGAGTTCAATTTGGACTGCAAGGAGAGTAGCATCTGATACATGTTCAAGGTTGATGGAGGGAAGGAAAATGGGGTGTATGGTTGATGGAAGGGTTTGAAGGTAGGCTTTGGAAGAAGTGGGGATTGACCCAATTGAGGGAATGATGCATGTGACATGAAAGTCAGGGTGGAGATTAACAAGGCGCTTCGAGAATTCAAGGATTGGGACAAGGTGGGTGAACCCAGCACTAGGAACCACTGCTATGTGAGGATTTTCCATTGAATTAATTGGAAATCAAGATGTGATCACTATTGTTTTGCTGTTTGCAACCTTATATTTTGGGAGAAGATTCGCAGAATGCTTACGGTTACGGAACTCAACTTATGTTTAGAATTTCTCTCTCCCGAATTTTTGAATGTTATTTTGTCTGTTTGTCAGTAGTCGAGTCATGAGTGAAAATGACAGGACACGAGTCTTCTGCGCTTGTTTGTTTTTACCTTTTTTTCTTTTCCACACGGGAATCTCCAATAATATAGTTTGTAGTGGTTTACATTTCTCATTTAAATGATACAACAAATTTTTTTACACACACAACATTTTGTGGAGCTCACATCTTTTGAAGAAAAAAGAAAAAAAAGAAAATTACGTCACATAAAATGAATCTCTATAACATTACACAATTACTTTTCCTACAACATAACTCTTATAAAACTCTAGTTTTGATCACGCAGTAATCTCCGCCGTTTCAAAATTTTATTTGAATTCAATTGTGTTTCAAAATTTTAACAAAATCTATTTGATTTGTTAAAAAATAAGGTACAATATAGTTAAAAAAAAAAAAACTTTATTGTATTTAATTATTTTATATAAATACTGGCTAAAAAGTAATTTAATTACAAATTTCTAAACATTGTTGCCATTAAATTGGTTACAAAATCTTACTTAGCACAAAAAGAAAAACAGACCAATCTGGTATAACATCATCTAAAAAAGACCAATTGTGTAGCACAAAGAAAGACCAATTATAAAAAATTAAAATCTATCAATTTGGTCAATGCAAGAATATGGTGCGAATCACAATACATTTATGCAAGTTGTAGGAGAATTCTTCAACCAGTTAAGGAAATACTTTTTGGAGTTGTACGTGGATATTGCCAAAGTAGAGGATGTTGTTTTACCCATGAGGTCAGTTGATATCAATTTTGAACATAATGCATCATCATTTGCTGCTCTAGTTGTTAATCTGTCTGTGAAAGATGAAAATGCCTCTATCTGGGTTATGGATGACGATGGTGATGATGACGATTTAGGTCACTAGTTTAACATTTTCCCAGGTCACTATAATAACATATTACATGTACAAATTCCTAGGTCACTAACATATTCCTAGATCACTAGTATAATGTAAGAATCTGCACCGCTAAATAATTAATTAAATAAGATTATCGATGTCGGAGCAAGGATTTGATAAAGATTATGCATAATTATTGTAAGATAAATATTTAGAAAGTCGAATAAAGCTTAAAGTCACTTTTCAGACAAAAAGTGCAAATACCGATTCTGCTTTGCGGTATAAGTGCGTACCAGTGAAGTATCTCGAAAAATTATAATAAAAATATGAATATTCCTAGAAAAATATGTAGGTCAAGGATATCAAGTTTGGGAGTAAGAATAATGAACGTTGATGTCAGAACTAATAGCGGCTACGTATAAAACGCGTACCGGCAAAGTGCTGCGAAAATTATAATAAAAATATGATAATTCCTAAAAAATTGTCTGGGTTCAGAATATAAAGGTTGGTAGCAAAATGATTAGCGGAGCTATTAGAACAAATAGCGACAGATTAATTAAGTGCACCTATAAATAGAAACCTTGCACATAACCCTAGGTCTGATTATTACACTTCTACGTAGGTGCATTTGGCTGCCACCTTCTCTTCACCACTTCATTGTATTCCTTGCATGAAAATCCCTCAAGAGACCACCTTTCTCATTGATTCTTCTTCCTTAATCTTGTAAACTCTTAGTAGTATGCATTGTGAGGGAGAAAGACACTTTTTTTCTGAGTGGTAGCTGCTGGTAGGTGAGGTTTAGGGGCTGACTCTTTGGTGTGATAGTGTGGGAGTCATATCCTTGGATTAGAGGCTTCAGGGAGCTATTTTGTGGAGGAAAAGACCAAGCTTGTGAACCTTTTTCGTGGTCTTGTGGTGACAGAGCTGTAGAGCTGAGTACAGAGCTCCAGGATCATCCCTTTCCTCTGTTTTGAGCCTTTGGGTATATGCTCCAACCTTTGTTCTTGAGTTTTCATGTAAAAGATCAAGTCTTGGCATGTTAAATGAGGAGATTAATTAACCAACGTGAACACTAGCTAAAATGTGTCTAAAAATGCATGCTTGAACGCTTGGAAGTGTTAAAAATGGAACTTTGAAGGGATATCTTCGCGAAAATGCAAAACTGCATTCTGTCGCGAAATATCCGGATATTGGATTTGTGATATCTGGATATTGGGTCTGTGATATGCGGATATGGATATCTGAATGTCTTTGAGGAATATCGGGATATTCTGAGAAAAATCATGTTTTGAGCTATTTTACCCAAACAGAAGCATGGTTTAGGTTTCTAGACCCTTAATTGGTTAGTATGAACTTCTATAATGATTTAACTATGTCAGAACCACTAATATTGAAGACTTATGGCTTTGAGAGAAGCCTAGGGTCATTAAAAGAAAAAGAAAATGTTGTCGTAATTCAATGAATTTCTAGACTAAGAATATTAATTATATTTTTGGTATAAACAGACAGTGATTGTTCTTTTTGGTGACTCGTGGACTTGTGTGGACTTCTAGTTGGTATTACTAGCTTGTCAGGTAAGCTTTTGTGTCCTCGATTTTACCGATTGATGGTTCCACCATACCTCATGGAAGGGTGGTTTATATGCATGATGTGTTTTTCTGAAATTGTGTGAAGATTATTTGATATGCTATTGAGTTGTTTTATGAGTGCAAATTCCATATGATATATATGTGGGGTGTTCCACCTAGACGGTAATCCCTGAGTATGTGAAGACATACAAGATGGTAACTCCGTGTGTGAGGTACAAGAGAGGAGCCTTGTACTGTGGGTTATAGACGTACGTAATTCCTACTTTTTATTTCTGGTCAATAGGATGCATACACACATGACATATACATATGATGCATTGTATGGATATCTGCCATTATACTGTTATTATCTTTTTGAACTTATATTGCACATGTAACTGAGCTTGGGGTGGAGAGATCCTTGAGGACCCCTTGGCTTACTGAGATTTCTATTTAGAGATCTCACCCCGTGTGGAGCACATTTTCAGGTATAGGTACCTCTGAGGTTGAGACCTCTGGCGGCAAGACGCCGGAGTTGAGCTGATATGATGCGTGCTTCTTTATTGCCATATTTTCATATGATTATGACTGATTATTACTATATGGCTTTGGTACCTGAGACATGATTGGCTATGTTATTTTATTTGGTGAGCATGGGGGTTGTCCATGCCACATTGGTATAAGCTATGTTTATTTCAGACCTGAGTTGTAATATTGTATCAGGATATTGTCTGGTCTACATGTTGTAGTTCTATGACTTGATACATATTTATATTATGAGGTTATTCAGTGTAGTTATTTATTGTAATTTACTTACAGTCGCTTTTTGAAAAAGAATAAGTAAATCCACTTGATTAATATCATGAGTTTCATAATTGGAAAAATTTAGCTTCCGCATTTATTGAGTTGCGCTATTACCATTTATATGTTTAATACACCGGGTGCACATGCGGTGTTACATTTTATGGTATCAGATCACTTTCTAGGGAAAAAGCCTGTATGTATTGGTATAACTTAATATGCTTTGTTGTGTGATCTATCTTATGAGTTTCTTTTAGGTTTTGCTGTGATAATGCATGTGTGACCACATTGTGTGGGCCTGATCAACTCATCCTTTGTGTAACATGTGCAGAGTTATAGCACCTCCTTGGAGATCTCGGGAGACGAGCGAGAGTCAGTCTGATCCTATCCTGACTGCATTAGTTGAGATGCAGGCGGCTAGACAAGTGGATCAGGAGGTCATTAGAGCGGCCAACCAAGCTATGTTAAATGTTGTGAGAGAGGCAAATAGGAAAGCCACGGAGGATGTGCTTGAGGTGAGCAGACTGGCGAACATGACTATAATGAGAGTCATGTTGGAGGAGATGAGGACTGGTCGTAATGATGGCCAGCATCCTCCACCACCACCTTCATCGCCATCGCCGCCTTCACCTAGTCGCCAGGATAAGAATGGAGCAGGTGGAACGCACATTCCTGAGGACGATGGTCAGAGTCACATGGAAGTTGTTAGTCACCTCACTACGATAACGCAGCCGTACTATGAGCCTGTGGAAGATCAGGAGACGAGAGACCGCCGACTGAATGCTTTTCATAAGCATAATCCACCTTCTTTTGATGGATCCTATTATCCAATTATTGCTGCTAGATGACTTCAGGCCCTAGACAAGATATTCAGGGTGATGCAGTGTGTCGATCCACAGAAGCTGATATTTGCCACCTACATACTGGATGAAGATGCACATGAGTGGTGGATGAACACCTCTCAGGCGTATAAGATGCAGGGTCATGTGATTACTTGGTCATTTTTTGAGGAGATGTTCCTTGGGAGATACTTTTCTTATGATGCTCAGGAGAGGAAGTAAGGAGAGTTTGAGCACCTGGTGCAGGGCTCGATGTCTGTTGATGAATACTTGGCTAAGTTCAATGAACTGGCCAAATTTGACCTTTTTCGGATTACTATGCCTACACCTGCATTTTTGATATCTAAGTTTCGTAGGGGACTTAATGGAGAGATAGCGGACCGAATAGCTGGAGCTGCATCCAGAGATTTTGGTACCTTGATCCAGCAGTGCTGAGATATAGAGGATGTTTGTATAAGGAACAAGAAGAGAAAGAATGGAGAGCCAGAGACGAAGGGAGCTAGTGGCTCCACTACTTAGAGAGATAGGAAATTTGGGGGAAGGGCAAAGGGAAGCAGTTATCTGCCAGGCAGATGCCGAACCAGTTCAAGAGGACATATACTCAGCAGTGGAGTACAACTAGACCTTCCACTATTCCCCGGTGTACCGAGTGTGGGAGATCACATGTCGGGCCGTGTTCCACCAGCCAGATTATTTGTTTCCATTGTAGAAAGGAGGTCCATTATGCCAGAGATTGTCCCTCTTCGGTTGCTAGGACTGCAGCAGTTCAGGCGGCCCCTCTTCAGATAGTTATTGTTCCACCTGTGGCGATAACTATTGTGCCACCAGTTTCAAGACGTGTGTACACACTTGATAGCCAGCAGTCAGATAGAGCTCTGAACCTTGTGAGAGGTACTGTTTTTATTGGTGGTTGTGACGTTGATGCGTTATTTGATTCTGGGGCTATGCACTCTTTTATTGCCGTCCTGATTGCTGTGGGGCTTAAGTTGCCCATTTCTGTGCTTTCTTCACCTTTGCGGGTTACTACCGCCACTAGAGAGAAGTGTGAAACTTCATCGGTGAATCGTGATGTTATGTTTCAGTTAGATGGTCGTGAGTACTCGATGAACCTGATTGGTTTACCTATGGCTAACGTGGAGATCATCCTTGGCATGGATTGGTTATCGAAAAATTATGTGATGATTGATTGTTGTGCAAAGAAAGAGGTGATGTCTCATTGTGATTCCCCTACCAATTATTCTCCTTATTTATCAGTGCTTCAGGCGAGGAGAGCCTTGAGAGCAGGGGCATATAGTTATGTCATGTTAGGAGGTTTGGTGAGTGGGACACAAGAGGATATTATTGGTATTCCTATGTTGAGGGAATTCCTTGAGGCATTTCCTCAGGAGATTCCTGAGTTTTCGCCACAACGGGAGATAGAGTTCTCCATTGATCTTTTGCTTGGGGAGGAGCCTATTTCATTAGCTCGATACCGGATGTCTAAACCTGAGTTAGCAAAATTGAAGAAGCATATTGAGGATGTTTCCGCGAAGAACTTCATCCGACCTAGTGTGTCTTCATGGGGAGCACTGGTCATCTTTGTCAAGAAAAAAGATGGGACCATGCGATTGTGCACCGACTACAGGAAGTTGAACAAGGTGACAATCAAGAACAAGTATCCCCTTCCACGTATTGATGATCTACTGGATCAGCTTAGGGGTGCTTGTGTGTACTTGAAGATTAATCTTTGGTCCGGATACCATCAGATCCGAGTTAAGCCAGAGGATATCCCCAAAATCGCATTTCGTTCTAGATACGGTCATTATGAGTATTTGGTGTTCCCGATTGGACACACCAATGCATCGACAGTATTCATGGATTATATGAACCATATTTTCCAGCCGTACTTGGATCATTTTGTGATTGTCTTCGTTGATGATATTTTGATTTACTCCAAGAGTGAGGAGGAGCACGAGGATCACTTGAGGATTATACTACAAGTACTTAAAGAGAAGAAACTTTATGCAAAGTCTTCGAAGTGTGAGTTTTGGCTCACTTTAGTGGAATTTCTGGGGCATGTCATTACTGCAAGAGGAGTGGTAGTAGACCCAAACAAAATTGAGGGAATGTTGGATTGGGAGAGACCCAAAACAATTACAGAAGTGAGCAATTTCTTGGGTTTGGCAGGCTATTATAGGAGGTTCATTGAGTGATTTTCCAAGATAGTGTTGCCACTTACTCGCATTACCCGGAAGGAGACTCCATTTGTGTGGAATCACTAGTGTGAGGAATGCTTTGAGGAGTTGAAGGAGAGATTGACAACTGCACCATTGTTGATCCTTCCTGATCCTGCGGAGCAGATTGAGCTATATTGTGACGACTCTAAGAAGGGGCTAGACTATATGTTGATGCAGACTTGTAGAGTTGTTGCTTATGCTTCGAGACAGTTAAAGCCTCATGAGAAGAACTACCCGACTCATGATCTTGAGTTGGTTGCTATTGTTTTGCCCTTTAAAATTTGGAGGCATTACATGTATGGAATGAAGTTTGCAGTGTTCAGCGATCACAAGAGCTTGAAGTACCTTTTCGATCAGAAGGAGCTGAACATGAGACAAAGGAGATAGATGTAATTTCTTAAGGACTACGACTTTGAGTTGAAGTACCACCCAGGCAAGGCCAATGTGGTAGTTGATGCTTTGAGTCGAAAATCCATTAATCTATCCAGCTTGATGATTAATGATTTTGATGTGATTGAGAAGTTCTGAGACCTGACAGTGACCTCTTTCTTTGAGGGTGCGCTTCTGGAGACAGAAACTGTGAGGATTGAAAATGAGTTGATGAATAAGATCAAAGAGGCATAGGTGCAAAGAGAATGTCTGGACTATGTGAAGAACCAAGATGATGTGTCTTAGAACGATGAAGGATTGTTAATGTTTCAGAAAAAGATTGTGGTACCTAGAGGTCTGTTGACGGAGGAGGTGATGACAGAGGCTCATAAGGGCCAATTCACTATCCACCCTAGTGCTACAAAGATGTACCAGGATTTGAAGAGAAACTTCTGGTGGCCGGACATGAAGAAAGATATAGCAGTTTATGTGTCCAGTGTTTGATATGCCAGAAGGTGAAGATTGAACACCAGAAATCGTCTGGTAAGCTTCAACCTCTTGAGATTCCATAATGGAAGAGGGAAAGCATTTTCATGGACTTCGTGGTGGGATTTCCTAAGACTCAGGCTGGTTGTGACTCTATTTGGGTCATTGTGCACAGATTGACTAAGTGTGCCCATTTTCTTCTAGTGAAGGTGAGCTTCTCTATAGAGCAGTTGGCCAAGCTATATGTTCGCGAGATTGTGAGGCTTCATGGGTGCCTGAGAGTATCATTAGTGATAGGGACCCGAAGTTCACATCTCGGTTCTAGGAGGCGCTGCAAGGAGCTTTTGGTACTCAGTTGAGGTTGAGTATTGCCTATCACCTTCAGACTGATGGACAGACTGAGCTGACCATCCAGACATTGGAGGACATGTTGAGGGCTTGCACTTTGGAGCAGGGCTCAGCATGGGATCGGTACCTACCACTGGTTGAGTTTTCGTACAACAACAGTTTTCATGCTAGCCTGGGCATGGAACCCTACGAGGCGTTGTATGGTAGGAGGTATAGGACTCCTACCTGTTGGTTTGAGGTTGGAGATAATAATTTATTTGGTTTAGACTTTGTCCAAGAGACTACCCAGCAGATACAGATGATCAAAGAGAAGCTAAAGCAACCACAGAATCGCCAGAAAAGCTACTATGATAACAAACATCGGCCACTGGAGTTCAGCGAGGATGAACACGTATTTGTGAGACTTTCACCTGTCACCGGTGTTGGTCGTGCCCTTGGAGTGAGGAAGCTTAGCCCGAGATTCATTGGGCCATATCAGATACTTTGTAAGGTAGGGCCTGTTGCCTACCGGCTTGCCTTGCCTCCGAACCTGGCCAACATCCATGACGTATTTCACGTGTCACAGTTGCGGAGATACATAGCTGATCCTTCGCACATTTTGCAACCGGATGACGTGAAAATTCAGGAGAACTTCAAGACTCTCGTAGGACCACTCAAGATACTCGATCGTGGTGACAAAAAGCTGAGGAGCAAGGTCATTCCCATGGTCAAAGTACAATGGGAAGGAAGAACTCTTGAGGAGTGTACTTGGGAGCGGGAGGACAAGCTTCGCCGGTAATATCTCGAGTTTAGGGACAAATATGTCTCTAATTTTGAGAACAAAATTCTTAAAAGGTGGGGTGAGTGTAAGAACCTGCATTGCTAAATAATTAATTAAATAAGATTATCGATGCCGGAGCATGAATTTGATAAAGATTATGCATAATTATGGTAAGACAAATATTTAGAAAGTTGAATAATGCTTAAAGTTGCTTTTCAGACGAAAAGTGCAGATACCGGTTCTGCTTCGCGGTATAAAGCGTACCGGTGAAGTATCCCAAAAAATTATAATAAAAATATGAATATTCCTAGAAAAATATCTAGGTCAAGGATATCAATTTTGGGAGTAAGAATATTGAACGTTGATGTCAGAACTAATATTGGCTACATATAAAACGCAATACCGACAAAGTGCTGCGAAAATTATAATAAAAATATAATAATTCCTAGAAAAATGTCTAGGTTCAGATTATAAAGTTTGGTAGCAAAATGATTAGTGGAGCTATTAAAATAAATACCGACAGATTAATTAAGTGCACCTAGAAATAGAGACTTGCACATAACCCTAGGTCTGAGTATTACACTTCTATGTTGGTGCATTTGGCTGTCACCTTCTCTTCACCACTTCATTGTCTTCCTTGCATGAAAATCCCTCAACAGACCACCTTTATCATTGATTCTACCTCCTTAATCTTGTAAACACTTAGAAGTGTGCAATGTGAGGGAGAAAAACACTTTCTTTCTTAGTGGTTGTTGCTGGTTGGTGAGGTTTAGGGGCTTAATCTTTGGTGTGAGAGTGTGGGAGCCATTTCCTTGGCATTTAAAGCTTCGAGGAGCTATTTTGTGGAGGAAAAGACCAAACTTGTGAACCTTTTTCGTGGTATTGTGGTGACAGAGCTGTAGAGCTGAGTAGAGAGCTCCAAGATCGTCCTTTTCCTCTGTTTTGAGCCTTTGGGTATATGCTCCAACCTTCGTTCTTGAGTTTTCATGTAAAAGATCAAGTCTTGGCATGTTAAATAAGGAGATTAATTAACCAACGTGAACACTAGCTTAAATGTGTTTAAAAATGCATGCTTGAACGCTTGGAAGTGTTAAAAAAGGGACCTTGAAGGGATATCTTCGCGAAAATGCAAAACTGCATTCTGTCGCGAAATATTCAGATATGGATATCTGGATATTGGATTTGTGGATATGGATATGGATATCTGGATATTGACCCTGAGATATCAGGATATTGATATCCGGATATGTCCTAGAGGAATATTGGGATATTCTGGGAAAAATCATGTTTTGAGCTATTTTACCCAAAGAGAAGTGTGGTTTAGGTTTTTGGATCCTTAATTGGTTAGTACGAACCTCTGTAATGATTTTATTAAGTCAAAACCACTAATATTGAAGACTTATGGCTTTGAGATAAGCCTACTGTCATTAAACGAAAAAGGAAATGTTGTTGTAATGCAATGAATTTCTAGACAATGAATATTAATTATAATTCTGGTATAAACAGACTGTTATTGTGCTTTTTGGTGACCCGTGGACTTCTAGTTGGTATTAGTAGCTTGTCAGGTAAAAGTGAAAAGCAAAAAATTTGGGGTTTACATAGGTCAAGGCATTCACGCCTGGTCTGGGTGTGACTAATCATGCCTAACATAAGCGTAAATAACGTGGCATTCACGCTTTATTTGGGCGTGAATTTTCTTGCCAGTTTGGGCGTTGAGTGCAACATATTCATAACTACATTTAAAACAACAATCTATTTGTAAATATTTATTAAATTAGCATTATTTTAATTTTTTTTTTGCCCTTATTCATTTGCTAACCCAGTTTGGGCGTGAATGAGTATAACACATTCGTATTTATTTACATTTAAAACATCAATTTATTTGTAATAATTTATTAAAATAACAATATTTTAATTTTTCTGCCCTTATTCCTTCGCTAACCCAACTCTATTACAATTGAAACTATACTTAACAAAAGGGTAACGAATGTTGTAAAATTATTTTATGACTCAATCACTCATATTATATTGTGATGTTGTAATGTTGTTCAATATACATCAAATACAATCTTAATTCAGACTAATAACAATTGAAAGAGCGTATTTAGTGTGTGTGTGGACACATCCACAGAAAAAATTTAAATTTTAATGAAGTTGAAAAAGCAACACTACAAAAAACTTATAATCAGTGGCGGAGCCAGAATTTTATTTTAGCCCATGCCAAAATTTTTGACATATCAAATTATCTAATATTTATCGTAATTACACAAATCTATTAGAAAAAAAAGTACTATGAATTCTAGCATACTTATCTAAGTTATTTACTAAATAATGTAACATAACATTGAAAATTCAAATGAACAATTGCCAATGGTCATATATCAAAACAAACATATAAAAATGCACTAACATTTCCGATAAGCATTCCAAACATAAGAATCTCACTTTATTCCCACAAGATAATAAGTAATGAACCAAGCATTGTCCTAAGGATATGAATACACATAAATATAATAATTATATGTATAACACCATTTAAAATATAATTTAAAATATAATAAAAAATTGTATACCTAAAATTGTTAACGACGCTCTTTTAAATTGACGAAATCTTCAAGGATAGAATCTGTAGTAAAAGTTTCAACAATCTCTCTTTCAATATATTCAATTAAATTATTTGCATGAAAGTCATCCTCCATTTTGTTTCAAAGTCTTGTTTTCACAATTTTCATTGCTGAGAATGCACGTTCACTACCTGCTGTTGAAACTGGTAGTGTTAAGATAAGACGAATTATCCTATCAACCAAATGATAGAAATTTGACTTTCCTGTCTGAGCTAATCCTTGACACAACTCAGAAATTGTAGATAAGTTTTGAAGTTTTGGATGTCCTTATGAAAATGCTTCAATTGACAATTCAAAATAATTCTCTCTTGCTCAGAAAAATCAAGAGGATAGTATTTTTCTGCAAGGCTACAAATATCATCAACATTGAATGCTTTGTAACCATTTTTCGGATCTAATGAAGAGCTAAGTGATAAAACTTCCATTGTTTGCTCGTTAAACCTTCTATTTAACTCTTATAATGAAAGTCAATGGTTGAATTAAAAATATCAAAATGATAGTGATGCTCAATAGTTATTTGATCTTGTTGTCGAAGGCCACGACGTTCAATATACTAGGCATCAAAATCTGGAACATCTATTTCGTGAAGCTTGGAGAAATTGACAACACTTTAAAGTATTCTTTTCCAACCACCATCTTGTAATTCTTGAATAAGTTCCTTTGTACTTGAAACTAAATGTATAGCATTCAAAAATATCATAATAATATGATCAGTATGTTCAATCCTACGACACTTTGAAGGAGGTTGCTCATGAGAAGGTGCACCAATTTCAGAAATTATGTTCGTAGAAGCATTACTTGATTCACTTTCAGAGACTACTTTCTTTTTAAAGAACACATCTATACTTTTTTGTTTATCCTTTCCCATGCTTTTTCAACCTACATGTCAATTTGTAGGTTGCCATTTATATTAAAGTAGCTAAACAAATATCAATATATTTATGTCAAATGGATGGGGGAGCAAAAAGATTTAGACAAATAACAAAAAACCAAATAAAAGAGAGATATATAAGGAAATAGTTGATTATATTATGAGAACAACACTATGCTATTCTAAATATCTAGTGAGAAAATGGAGACATAATGAGTAATTGAGTACATAAATGGACAACATAAAAAAACAAATTAAAGCATTTCCTAATTTTATAACAAAAATTTACTAATAGCCCATGGTCCCCACCCACTAGTGTAACATCCCAAGAGCTGGCAAGGGCAGGGAGTGATCGCCGGTGCGAAAGGGCACAGACAATGAGCGGCTCATGCCAAATCTTCCAGCTTGGGGGTTCATGAATGAATCGAATCAACACCGAAAAAAGAGGGATTCCAGAGATTGTGCTGGTATGGGACGGTACAGTTAGGAATAGCTTATAAGAATTAATTGGTACTACCTATACTAACAAGATGCATCTACTTTTCGGTAGCCCGGATCGGAAGAACTCCACAGTTAAGCGTGCTTGACTTGGAGCAATTCTTGGATGGGTGACCTCCCGGGAAGTTTTCCCGGGAAGTGTGCGAGTGAGGACAAAGCACACTGAAAAGTCTCGTGTTAGTGTGTGGGGACAGTCATTGATTCTTGCAAGTTGTCAGGCGTTACAAGTGGTATCAGAGCAGGGCCTCTCTTCCAGTACGGTTTGGTTCGAGGACGAACCAGGCGGAAGCTGGTGAGCATGTAACATCCCAAGAGCTGGCAAGGGCAGGGAGTGATTGCCGGTGCAAAAGGGCACGGACAATGAGCGGCTCATGCCAAATCTTGCAGCTTGGGGGTTCATGAATGAATCGAATCAACACCGAAAAGAGAGGGATTCCAGAGACTGTGCTGGTATGGGACGGTACAGTTAGGAATGACTTATAAGAATTAATTGGTACTACCTATACTAACAAGATGCATCTACTTTTCGGTAGCCCGGATCGGAAGAACTCCACAATTAAGCGTGCTTGACTTGGAGCAATTCTGGGATGGGTGACCTCCTGGGAAGTTTTCCCGGGAAGTGTGCGAGTGAGGACAAAGCACACTGAAAAGTCTCGTGTTAGTATATGGGGACAGTCATTGATTCTTGCAAGTTGTCAGGCGTTACAACTAGAGATTTTGTTTATTAGGGGGTTTTGTTTAAGATCTCATTATTTCAATAAAACTAAAATAATTTTAGATAATTAGAACCCTATGAATTCTCTTAAATACAATTTACTAGTGAGATTTAAATGAGTGTTTGGCACATAAAAATGAAAAAGTATTCTATATAACATGGATTTTTTTATCCCGGATGACCCAATTCACCCAATAACGATAATAGTTAAATACAAAAGTCTCAAAAAGCAATTTATATGAATTTTTGTTATTTGTAGTGTATTTAGACATCAAAAGAGTTTAGTGATACTTGCTGCTTTCCATTATTTGATGAGGATAGTGTGACTTGTCCCAAGGCATTATGGGAATTAGGCCTAAATATCATTTGGGTTGGCCTTCCAATTAATGAGTAATTGAGTAGATACTAGGACAACACAAAGAAACAAATTGAAGCATTTCCTAATTTGTTGAAAATTACCCGCAGTCCCCACCCACTACTCCTCCACAAAAAAACAACAAATAAAAGTTGTGGAAAATTACCACTTCCTATATACAATATATTCTCATTAATTTGTCTCTTCCTCTTCTTCTTTTTTCCATTTTCGTTTATTTGGGGTTTTGTTCAAGATTTCATTATTTCATTAAGAGGATATTTGGTAGGAGGTGAAAAAAAAATTTCCAAGGAAAATGGGGTGGGAAAAATTATTTGCCTATGTTTGGTAGGAAGTGATGTAAAAATATGGCTGAGAAATTTTTTTCCCATTATTTGCTTTTCTATGTAAAATAGTTGGGATAGATTACCATCATATTCTCGAAAATTATTTTGTCCCGATAAAAAAAATTTCTCGTCAACTAAACGAATCAAAGAACCTGGTGGGGAACAATTACAATCGAACATGAATTGGCACTCTGCAGCAAGTGCGCACATGCAATACGGGCTGACGCGAACAGGACAATGGGCATGTGAATAGGGATGATGGTGGCTGACCGACCAGCCCTTGCCGGCGGTGGCGCGAACAGATGGAAGAATGGCAAAGAAGAACAACAAGACCAGCAAGACGAATCTGGGTGCATGGTGCTTGAAAGCATACAATACTTTTGCTTGAAAGATCAAAATGTCATAGAGTCACTAAGAAAGAAAAATCTTCAAGTAAAGAAAATATATTTGGACTGCTACGGTGATGCCAAACAAGCACGCAAATATGGTGTGTTGTGTTTTTATTTTCTTTTATTAGATAAACAAGTGATTGCTTTTTTTAGTATGATTTATTATTATGAATTATATTTAATATTTAATATACATCATCAGTATTTTGTACATCAATAGTGCAAGCTTTTCTTATGGTAATACTAAGAGTGAGACTTTCAAAGCTGCGCAGTAGGTCTTATAATTTGGAGCAGGAGGGAAAGGTATTTTGGATACTGACTTTCAAAGAGAAATATTTTCTATGGTCCAGGATCATCTAATAACTTGGTGCTCCCTCTCACAACACCAATTTTTTTCCTTTTTATCCATGCTATTTTCCCTCATTCTTATAACACCTCAAATTTCTAAATTATATATTAATATATTAAACATGGATTAAAGGGAAGGATTAGTGAAAATACTGAAGATTAGGTCAAAATACAAAGGAAGGGTAAAACGATAATCAGCCCAACACGTAACCCTAGGAGGGTAAAATTTAGTAGGAAGTCTCAAATGAGAAAAATAACCCCGGAAATAGATTCAGAACGAAAAATTGAGTGGTTAGGCAAGTTTCTGAAAATTCGATGAATAGTGTTTTTACAGGGTAAAAATACCGCGATATAGTTGCACCGTAAAGCGTGTCGATTTAATTTTGAGCTCTAGGTTTGGATATAAGTTATAAATGGTTTATAGGGCTAGGAAATATGATTTCTGATGGAAATTGATGGAAATTAGTGAGTTTGGAGAAGCGTGCCTACGACGCGCGTAACAGCTTAAATCGGAAATTTCTCCGAACGACCGAAAAACTCCGGATTCATCTAATCAAAGGTAATTAAAGGGCAATGGTTAATGTTAAAAATTAGAGTTTTTAAATAGGTTATGAAATTATGGACGTTTAGTGCATTAGGCGGGAGATTTGAATTAATTTGAAACGCGTGAGGTGGCGGTGGGACCCACCCCACTTAAGTATGACATGCCACATGTGCATTGCCCACCATTCATCGTCTCCTTCCCTCTTCTCTCTTCACAAACCCGTGGTCCCCCCCCCCTTTATGCAAGTTTTTCTTCAAAACTTCTCTCCCTCCTAACTCACTCAATACATCACCAAATCAAGGAAAGTTTGTCATCAAACTTGTTGTAAATCACCATCCAAACACAACCATGGTAGTCTTGAGCCATGAAACTCCCTAGATTTTGAGAAGAAAAAACCCCCCCAAACTCGCGACCCTTTGGTGTAGATTTGCACTCATAGAGTTGTTTGGTTCTCTAATGGTTTAGTATGTTGTGGAGGAGTCCTAGACCAAGCTTTTGAATAAGTTCCATCACATTCTATTGGTTGGATTAATTGATTTAATTTCACGAACCCTAGAGTCATTTTGCATGAATTGATGTAGTTAGAGAGCTCAAATGGAAATTGTGTATTAGATAAATATGTCTTAGAATGATGTTTTGGAGTGATATATGTCATAAAATTTATTGGGAAAAATTGATGATAACTTAGTGAAATTTGAACATGGTTCCATGACTTTGTGAATTTGGATTGGTTATGTAATTGTGTAATTGAGTTGTTGTATGGTTGTATGAGTTAATAATAGGATTGTATGATATGTGGAGTGGTTGGATTGAATTGAGTAATCCTTGGTGTAGGCCTATATACAATTCGGTCATTTAGGGGGATGTAGGGTGTGATGATGCAAAAATTGTGTAATTGATATTGTGTAGTGTTAAATGGTATTTTGAGGTGTTGGGAGGTGGATGTGTGCATGGAAAATAAATAGAAAAATAATTGGAATGTGTTGGAAAGTGCAATTGAGTCTAGAAGGAAATAAATGGCAAAATGAGGTGGTGATGACGTAGGATGTAATTTGGCACCTAAAATGACATTGTGGTAGCCTTAGGATGATAAAGAAAAATGAAAAGAAATAAAGAAAAATAAATTGTAAATTTGCACTATTATGGTCGAACCTTAATTGGTAGGGGAGAAAAATTGACGTTTTGGGACTTTGGTGGGTTTACCGTGTCTTGATGATCCGTATATGGTCATTGTAGGTTGCCTTCAGCGGATTTGAACCCTGAACCGTGAGCTCGGTGGGTTGCCCTTGGTCCCGGACCAAAAGGGTTTGTGGTAAGTATTTTGAATCATGCATTTATGCTTGATAATTGGCATGTAATTGGTGAATGGAAATTAAATTGGGAATGTCCCATGTGTAGGCATTTCTGTTTGTACCTAGCTCGGGGAAGTATTGCATTGGAGCTGTGAGAAGGAGATTAGTAAGGTAATCCCTTGGTACTGGGGTTTGATCCCCGTGTGTGTTCCATCATGGACGTTGAGGGTAGTGGTAGGAAATGTATGTAAATGATATAGGATAACATGTTCATGCATATTTTATGTGTTGTGGTACACAGGATGTACCGTGTCTCTGGCTAGTAGACTGTTTGCCTTCCGGCGTTATGGACTTTCACTGGATAGGTCTCCGTGAGGTAGTTCTAGTTGACCTGGGGTCGTGTTGTGTGATCCGGATAGGAGCACACTAGGAAGTCTCGGGTGGTTATGGATGGAGGGTGCCTTGGTTGATGTTCTGGGAACACTCCTTGGTTTGATACCCGTAGGCTATATGCCGAGGCCAATAGGCTGGACGTTGCGTGGTTTTGGCATTGACCATTTTAGCTTCGTCGTATTTTGTTTCCCTATGCTTCCCTACTTTACTAAACCCCTTGCTTTATCCCATTTTCGACTGTTATGTTATATTGTTTATATGCATCGAAGTGAGCCATGGGGCGAAGTATTCTCCAGAACCTCTGGGTTATTGAGATATATTCGTATATCTCGTCCTATTTTGGGGACTTTATTTCAAGAGGTAACAGTGGTGTCGGGGCGACGGTCAAGAAGCCCGTAGGTTGAGCTAGAGGACTTCTATTTATTTTGCATTTTGGTGGCCAGTGGGCCTAGGATAGACTTAGGGCATGAACATTATATATGGATTTAGGATGATGTATGTTGTCATATTTGTTCATGCCATCTTTTGCCTAAGTCTAGTTGCATATTTATTATGTTTCATTTTGAGGCTTATTTCGTTATGTTGTATTTGGAGAATTTATGGCCTTATGATTTACATTGGAGAATTGTAATTGTAATATTTGGATCTTGTGTAATATTGAAGTATGTAATATGATGAAAGGGAAATAGTCCTATTCTAGGATGTGAATGATGATTTATGATTCAAACAATGCATGTAATTGGACCTTTGTGATTGAAATTAGTTAACTTGAATAGTAAGCATTGATTATGTATTTTGAGCAAATTGAATATAAAATGTGAAGGGTTGTAAGAGCACCAAGGCATTGCTGGTTCTTGTGTGCCACCCATGATTATTAGGTACAAATTGGGGTTAGAGAACACATTTGTAAATATGGGATTTATTGAAAAAACAAAGAAAACTCTGGCGAATTTTCTAGAAATTGACAGAATTTAAACGAATTTTGGGAGAGCATATCTCCCTCCACAGAAGTCCGATAGGGACGTGCCATATGCCAATTTAAATATTGAGATGTCCTCTATCTTGTGTTACAATTTGAGAAGATGCTGGGTTAGAAGTCGGCCTGTAGAAGGCAGAGAGCACGGACTGCTCAATTGGCCACTGCACTTGTGGCTGATCTGGAGCGAGTTTGGGAAAATTATTCTCGCTTCGTTTCTTAGAAAAATTAGGTGTATGATATGTCAAATTGAAGCTTGAGGTGTATAGTTTACTGTATACAAATTTGAGAGTAATTGGTTGAGTGGATTTTCCCAAATAATTGATTGAGTGAAAGCTGTTTGGAGCCGATTTGAGGTTGGCTGGCAGATTTGCTTGTCCAACTTCAAACGGCGATAGTCGGAGCAAATGAGAACTTTATGACTCATGTGATAGCTTCCTAGAAAATTAATTAAGTCTAGAATAACATACTAAAAGATGAGAGGCTTGTAGAATGTGGATTGTCCGCAGAAATTCAAAGACCAAACCATGTTCGGATAGGTAGAAAACATAAAAGTGAGATTTTAGCTAAGTGGGTTTATGGGAAACTCTTAGTGACTTGAGGGAAGTATTTTATGATATCTTGATAGTTTAAATAATTATTCCGTAAAGAGTTTACAGTTACGGTCACAACTTTTATTTATTTCGCTTTTTATTATTTTAAATGCTCGCGTAATAAACGAAAAAAGTTTACTCGCATTTTTGTAAATGAATCGCTGTGATTGTAACTGCACTTAATATCATAATTAATGTTAACAATACCGGTGTACAACGGGCTGTTACGTTTTATGGTATCAGAGCAGTTTTGCTAGGGAACTCTGATTATGTATAACTGTATTTTGTGTTGCATAGCTATCTGTGAACTATTTATTATTAATGTATATGTGACTCCTCAGTGTGGGTCTGATAAGCTCATTCTTGGTGTTACATGTACAGATATCATGAGTAGGGCTCGAGGTCGCCGTGGAACTCGAGGTGCAGGTTATTTAGCACCAGATCCGATTACTGCAGTTCTAAATGCTCTGCAAGTAGGGCCGGCAAAATGGGCTGAGCCCGCCGGGCTGGCCCGCCCCGCCTGCCAAATGGGGCGGGCTGGGTTGAGTCTTTCAACCCACCAGCCCGCCAAACCCGCCCCGCCAAACCCGCCAGCCCATATGGGTCAGCCCGCCAAGTCATTTTTTTTTTTTTTTTTTAGGTTACCCAATTGTTATGTAGCTCCGTATCTTAGATTTCTCTGCTTGCAAGTGGCTTTTTTGAATTGTTGTGGACTGCTCATACAACACTTTGTTACTTGTTTTGTTATTCTATTTTATCCTGATATGATTTTATTTTTTTATTATTATTTTTGGATTGAAAGATGCATATTTATATGCAGATTATTAAACACTGATCTTCTTGGTTTCATAAGCACATTAGGATTTTATACAGATTTTTGTATGCTTTTATGCAGATTTTTTTATGTGATTTTATGCAGAATTTAATTTTTTGTATTTTATTTTTATATTTTTTTTATTTTAGGCGGGCTGGCCCGTAGCCCGCCAGCCCACTCATAAAACGGGCCGGGTTACTCAATTCAACCCATTTTATCAAAACGGGCCGGGGCGGGCCAGCCCATTTTGGGCGGGCTAGTGGCGGGCCGGGGCGGGCTGGCCCATATTGCCAGCCCTATCTGCAAGAGGAGACTGCTGCAAATAGAACAATGACCGAGAACCTGATGAAAAATAATCAGGATATGATGCATGCCTTCATGAATGAGATGAGAGCAGATAGAACTCGGCACAAGAGGAATGACTCTCCTCCACATACGGCTACGGTGACTCCTACACGTACGCCACCTGTTACACCTCATCAGGAAGGGAGTGGGGCTAGTCGTCATTCTGGCGAGACTAGTCACCACACTACTGATCCTACTTATATTCCAAAGCCTTCCGTTGATCCAACTGTTGTTGCTCAGTCTTCTGGGGTTGCGGAGCAGGTATTTGCTGGTACTGATGAGCAGAGGCTCATATCTTTCAGAAAACACAAACCGCCAGCATTTCAGGGGTCAAGGGACCCGAAGGTAATGATTACCTGGTTGATGGGGATGGAGAAAATATTTCAAGTTATCAGGTGCCAGGATCCCCAAAGACTGCTTTATTCTGTTTATATGCTTGAAGGGGATGCCCACGAGTGGTGGTACAACGCATCTCACCCGTTTACTATTCAGGGGGAAGAAATAACTTGGGCTTTATTTGAAAGATTATTTCATGAAGAGTATTTTCCCAGGGATGTTCAGGAAGCCAAGCAAGGCGAATTTGATAAATTGGTATAGGATACCATGACTGTTGATGCTTATGTGGCTAAATTTAATGAATTGGTTAAGTTTGCGAACTACGGGGGTATGCTGCCAACTCTTGAGTTTTTATCTGCCAAATTCTAGAGGGGATTAAATGAGAAGATTGCAAAAAGGATGTCTAATACTGCTGTGAGGAACTTTGCTGACTTAGTGACCCAGTGCAAGAGGGTTGAAACTGTTTATGGCAGGTATCCGAAGTCTAGTTCTGCTATAGAGCAAGAGGTTAGGAGGACATCTGGTCCTTCTGGTAATAATAATAGAGGTGGCTACCATCATAATAACAACAGGGGTAGGAGGTTGCAGGTAAGGCAGCCTCCTGGTCAATTCAAGAAGGGTGATGGTCAAAGGAGCAGTTTTAATGATAGAAATTCTACTCCGCAGTGTGATAAATGTAAGAGGTATCATCGGGGTCCTTGTACTGCGGCTCTGAATTCTTGTTTTAAATGTGGTAAAGTTGGGCATTTTTCCAAGGAGTACTATAGTAATACTGGGTAGGATGCGAATTTGAAGACCTTGCCATCTGCTCCTACGATTGGACGTGTATATACTACTAATGCGCAGCAGACGGAAAAGGCACCAAATTCGGAAAAGGCACCAAATCTGCTCCTTCTGATCGTCTCATGCCTTGCTTTCCTCCTTAGCCAATAGGAATCGTTTATTCTCTGCTGCGCACGCTTCCTCTTGCTTGATTGCTGCACCGCTTATGCTTTATGGAAACTTCTTTCCAACGTTTCCTGCAAAGTGGTCAGAAATATTAAATGAGTGAAGCAGGTGTATTTAATGTTCTAAATCCGTTCCCCTTTTTATATATTTTCCAAAAGATTACGTCACCATCCGTTCCCCACTGTGTTTTTGTGATAAAGATATAAAACATGTGCTTTTAGTGCTAAAGTTGCTCATCAGGTGAGGGAACAGATGGCATTTTGCCATCAAAATGAGCTTAGATGGGCACGAAATTTTCGTCCCATCATTTGCCTACAGGCATTTTTACCCCCAGAATGACACTGTTCTTGCTTTTCTCAAAAAGGTTTTATAATTCAAAATAATTAGATCTTCAATCTAATAATTCTCTTTTAATAAATATTAAATTTCTAAAATTTGAATTTAACGGTTCAATTTCTTACATTAACACCCTTGGATCATATCCAAGTAACATGTGATGATGCAAGCAAGCCCACTTGCCCATATATGTGATCCATAAGGTCCATGACCTAGCCCATGGGCACTAGGCCTCCAGGTCGGGCCGGTTGGGCTCACGGACCTCTGGGCCCTAGGCCCAAAATGCAAAGATCTATTTCTTGGTCTTGTCTCATAAGATCCAAATGTATGCTAGGTACTGCCAGCAAGGTGATATTGGTGTGAGACCCATTAGGTCCAATTAATCACTGATATGGATAGCATATAGGCCTTCATAAACTCCTTTATGGAGCCCACTCTATTCAATGACCACACAAAGCACTACCAATGCTTTGTGGCCCTAGAACTAATTAAGTTTTGTAACACCCCATTACCGGACCAGTGTGTTAACGTTGATTATAATACTAAGCACAGTTACAATCACATCAGTTTATTTAAAACTAAAGAAAAACTTTTTCTTTTTATTACGTATGCGATTAAAACAACCGTAAAATGTAATGATACACACTGTTATCGTAACTGAAATCTAAATGCGAAAGTAATATTGTAAATGCCTAATTATCATACAACACTTATTTTAAGTTACTAGGAGATTCCCTTAAACCGACATAGTACAAAACTCATTTTTACAACTTTCCTAAAACTGAGTGTACTTCGGTTTTCTTAAAACTGGGCATTATCTACTCATCATTAAATTCTCATATTTTATTATGTTAAACTAGACTCTTCCACCTTTCCAGCAAGGTATCACACGCTTCATTTTAAGTTCTCTAGCTCCAATTATAACTGTTTGAAGTTAGACAAGCAAAGCTGTCAACCAACCTCAAATAGGGTACCTAATATCCTCCACAGTATCTACGATTCCCATCGCTCTACTCAACCAAATACTCTAAAATTTTTATACAGAATATTAGACACCTAGATCTTCAATTTGATATTTCATAAGCCCAATTCGAATAATAATTTAGGGAGATATAACTTTTGGAAGCTCATACCCGAAGCTGCCACTATACAGGCCTGGACTGGGTAGTCTTTACTTCTTTCGAACTACAAGATGCTCCACAACTTTAAATGGCACCAAATTTTGGGACAATATCACTGAAATCTTAAGATTTAAAATGAGGTATGGAATGTCTCATTTTAACATCTATGGAGGGAGATATGGTCTCCCAAATTTGGTCCAAAAACTGATCATTTTCTTAGAAATTTTGACGGCATCTCCTTTGTTTTATTAATTAATCCCACTTGCTCCGAGTGTGTTTTAATCCTCCAAATTGCACCTAATTGGCCAAGGGTGGAACACAAGGTTCAACATACCTTGGTTCTATTACAACCCATAATATTATTTACTCAATTCATCACTTAATCCTCAATTGTCATCCACCACTTAATCACTTTACATTTGAAACTCATTTCAATCACATAATCCAATTACATACATTTAACATAGTTGAACAATATCATAACCTAAAATAGGCCTATTTTCCGTCCATCACATACATTCATAATTAAATTACACAAGGTCCTTAATACATCATTTACATTTAATCCACTTACAAGTAAACTATGACATAATGATGACCAAAATAATACTACATACATCATCACTAGACTTAGCCTCAAAATGCTATATGAACAAAAACAAAGCATGGTATACATCACTCATGCAATACAACATGTTCATGCACTAAGTCTAGCATATCAAATAAAATCCAAAAATGCAAAATATGCTCAATGCCATGGTATACTCCAATAGCTCTTCTCCACATCAACCAGTGGGCCTCTTGCCCAATACTCCAGCACCGCTACATGAACCTGAAATATAATCTCATAACGCGGGGTGAGATATACGAATATATCTCAGTAACCCAAAGATTCCGGAGGATCACTTCGCCCAATGGCCCACTCACATGTAAAATGACAATAATACTATTATAAATAGAACATACAAATAACACGGCCCAATGGCTTACGACATACGACAATCTCAATTGGGTCCACATCCAAGAATATATCCCCGGGATATAATTCAAAGCACCCACAACTATAACTCCCGAGACATTCCTAGAGTGCTCCTCAACGGATCACAACTCTATGGCCCCTGGCTAACTGGAACTCCTCTCTCCAGTGGAAGTCATATGACAAATACGGTAAACTATCTATTGGCCAGAGATACGGTATAAACTCACATATACTAATCAACATACACATACATGATCATGTTATAACATATACTATTGCATCCAACAACTTCCAACCACTACCCCACTGGGCATGATGGAGCACACACGAGGATTAATCCTAGTACCAAGGGATTACATCTTTGAAGCTCCCAAGCTAGGTAGCTTTAACCACAAGTTATCTCAAGCTTCCACTTGTACAAGAAATTCTTACAACAAACGGTCATTTCAACAATCATTATGTGCAAAATGATAACCCAATTGGTTATCCAAACAATCACACAACCAAATGATTCAACACTTACCAAAATCCTTTCGGTCAAAGACCAAAGGCAATCCACAAGCTCCAAGCTTTAATCTTCTATGATTGTGCCTGAGGGAGGCAACCTACAATGAAGACACACATGATCATCAATCAACTTGTCCAACAAGTCACAATATAACACAACACATCACCCTCCCCCATATGTTCATAATTCAGCCATTATGGCCATAATACACAATTCATGTTGTTAATTTTATTCAATCGTTCCAATAGTTTCCTTAGCCATCCACAATACCAAACTTCCCCCACAATTACCCCACATGGATGAAGGTTATGTATCCAAGGGGCTAGGAAGTTTTCTTGCAATTTCAAGGTTGAAGGTGAATACTTAGGTCCACATTAGTTGATTCAAGCACCCACTAACTTAATTCATTAATCCAAATACCAACTTGCACAATTTTCCCCCTAAATCCTTCTAAATGGCCGAATGCATACCCTAAAGAAACCAAAGGATTTTTTTCTCACACCACATGCATTACACTCTCATACCATCCAATTATCAATGGTTCAAATCATTAACAACTCAATTACACAACTTTCTAACCACATATTTTCTCAAGAATCATGTTCATCTATGAAATTTTCCTAAGTTACATAAACTTTTTCACAAGAATTTTTATGAGTTCAATCATCATAAATCATCATTCTAAGCGATATTTATCAAATACACAATTTCATTTTAAGGTCTCCAACTATCCATACTACTACACATAAGCTTAGGTCTTCAAACTTTGATCTCAATGAAAATCCAACAAAAGGTATGGTAACTTACCCCAAATCAATGCTTAAGACTCCTATGCCCCAAGCAACCACTCAAGCAACAAGCCTCATTGGCTCCATCTTCCTCAAATTTTCGCAAGCTTTAAGAGAAGATATCTCAAAATATAGGGGTTTTCAAGAGGAATGGAGGTGTGGGTTGGATTCACTAGGTTGTTTACTTAAATTTTCATGTAAAATGCTAAGCCATTTAGTGAAGGAATTAGGAAGAACAAACTTGCCCTAAACACTAGTGATGGCCATGGGTTTGAGAGAGAATAGAGGAGGGAAAGAGATGGTTGAATAGTATTCTCACATGTGGCTTAAGTTACTTAAGTGAGGTGGGTCCCACATGCCATCTTACACAATTCAAATTAATTCAATGAATCCACTTAACCCACTAATCTCCAATTAACTCATAAGCTATCCATTAAATTCAAAATTCAACATTCACTAAAGTCCTTTAAATACCTTGAATAAATGAATCTGGAGTTTCCCGGTAATTCAATGAAATCACTGTTTTATCTCTATTTGTGCACCGTTGGCACGTTTCCCCAAAAACCCTAAAATCTATCAAATTATACCAATAATCATATTTTTTGGTTCTAAGTACCTTTTTCCAACATATATTCAATCTTAGAGCACTAATCTCACTTTGCACGTTTCTTGGTGCAACTGTACCATAATATTTCATATGATAAAAACATTATTCATCAATTTTTCAGAAACTTGCATAACCACTCAATTTGTCGTTCTGAATCCATTTCCAGTATTATTTTTTATCATTTGAGGCCTTATTCTATCATTTTACAATTTAGGGTTACATATTTGTTGATTTATCGTTTTACCCTTCTTACGTATTTTGACCGAGAACTTAGGATTTTCATTAATCATACCCTTTAACCCTCAATATAATTATTAATATATATTTCAAATATACGAGGTGTTATAAGTTTGATCGTGATATTTCCCACTACTTATAATAGCCTTAGCCTAATTAATTAGTAAATTACATGTAATTACGTAATTAAGCATGTATTAGTGGGTTGAAAGAAGTAAAATATCTAATTAAATGAGTAGGGTCACTTTTGAGGTAAAAAGTGTAGTCAGTGAAAATTATGGGGTAAAAATGTGTGTAAACAAAAGTACCCAGAATATAAAAGTAAAGCTAAAAATATTACTAGAAAAATATTATAGTCTATTGGGTAAAGTTTGGAAGTGAGCAGAGCTAACTAGATAGATAAGCTTTTACCCGGTGAAAATAACTTAAACCATGTAAGTGTAAAAAAACACAAGACACCTTCATTTCCTTTCTTCTTCTCCGTGCAACCACCGAGAGAGAAGGAGAGAAGCCATAGCCAAAGCTCCAAAAACCTAGCTCTTCCATTTCTCAACCAAATCTCTTGATTCTTGGATAAATCTTGCTTAAAATTGAGAGGCAAACACAACCCCTAGTTCATAATCTACCAAAAAGCCTTGTATTGGGAGAAAAATGGTGAGGAATGTGGCGCCCTAACTTGAGATTGGTGGATTTGGAGTGACCCATTGGTTGATTTAAAGTTTGGAATCTACTCCCTAAGTGATTCTAAGGCTAACCATGGTAAGAAATTCCATTTTCCTTGAGTTTTGGGATGTTGGGTATGTTAGGGTTCCATTTCATAAATATACATGTATGGTGGGGTAGTCTAGAGGTTGATTGAGGCTTAATTCCTTTGAAAAAGTTGTTTAGATGATTTAATCAGTAAAAATGAGTTTATATCGTCATTTGGGTATTCTTATATTTTCAAAAATTCAAGCTTGGTTTGTGATTTTCCTTACATTCCAAGCCATTGATTGATTGGTGATTAATTATGTCCATGTTACGGATAGGATTGAAGCAAGTGGATCGTCTTTGATTGACCAAGAACTGGTAGAAGCAATGGAACTTGACTTGGTTATTTGAGTGAATCAAGTGTTGGTGTGAATTTTGTAAGATTGTGGCTTGAATTTAAAGTTTGATTGGTTGCAAACTTGTTGGTGAAAAAAGTTGGATTGGAAGCATTGAGGTAAACCTTCGAACCTTGGGAATTGATCCCTTTATTGTTCCACCAAGCCAGAAATGGGTAGTGGTTGTTGATAGTGTATGTAAATGCAATAAAGTAGTTTAATGCTTTGTTATATGTATGTGTATGCATTAGATGTGACATAAGATGGTGTTTCCCTATGTTATGTATGTTGCATGACGATGCGTAATTCATACTTGGTAGTTTAGCTGACCAGTAGGACTATTTGCATCTGAATACCCTTAGGACAGCATGAGAGCTCAAGGGATGTCTCCTGGAGATGTTTGTTACACACTGCATGGATATGTATTTATTGTATTATTTATTGTTATTGCTATTACATTGTGAATGAACTATGGGGTGGAGAGATTCTCCAAGGGCCCCTGGTTTACTGTGATATATTCGTATATCTCACCCAGTGTCGCGGGGACCCCTTTTTCAGGTACAGATGTTGCAGGAGCCTCTGGTGAAAAGTGGTCGTATTTGAACTAGATGTCATATGTTGTTAGCCTGATGTTTTGAATTGCATGCTATTTAGGATTGTAGATGAATATGCCATTTACATTTTCACTTGTATATGTATATTTTGAGATCACATGATGTATTTTGGAGGACTTAGTGCATGATCATTGTGGTGGTGAATGCCTTGTTGTATATGGCTAATAGCTTTGATCATGTCCCCTTTTGTAGCTAAATCCTTTGGCATGTAATTGTCTTGAAGAATATTGTTGTAAATGATTCATTGTAATATTGATTGAATGTGAAACATGTTTTCTCATTTTGATTTTAATGATAAATTGATGAATATGGTGGGATATGAGTGCCACAATATGTGTTGAATCATTGTTGGCTATGTCTAGTTTATTAGGTATCTAATTCACCAAATGCTCCATCAAGTTAAGTGCCATTATGCAGATTGAACCTGTTTTTCTCTGTTGGAGCGCACTTAAGCGCTCTTTGTAGCCGAAAGATACCAATTCCCTCTGTCTGTACGCTCTTAAGCGCGTTGGAGCGTGCTTAAGCACTCTACCGGGCAAAAATAATGTTCAAAGAGCGCGCTTAGGCAAAAATAATGTTCAAACGCTTCTTAAGCAACGAAGTGAAGGTTACCAACCCACTAAGAAGATTATGATTAACATATGTGGCATAATCTCTCTATAAAGTAATACCACATGGAAAATCATCCCGCTGACTTATACATCTCTATACTCATTATTTAGCATAAGCAACGAGTTAAGAGACTCTTGATCTAGACCTATCCTACGCAAGATAATAAGCCCAACCAGTAAAAGGCCCAAAGGCTATTGCTTAATAAGGAAGGAAATATGGTCATCCCGTGTATCTTGATAATCCTGCAACCACTTGACACACATAACTAGCTGCTCAGTCAATTGCAACTACACGATATCTGCTGCTTAGAGCATCACTACCCCTAGAAGAGCATAAAGGTTGGGGATAGACACCTGCATGTCGCTACATCTACAAAGGCTTAGCCGGACTATAGGCATCTTGCCTAAAGAATAGCATGTGAAGATTGTCACTCCCCACTAATTGAAAAGAATACCATCATATCAAGACAGCATAACCAAGACGCTTACCTAGTATAAATACAGAAACATTAAGCCCACGTATGATCATCTTTCTATTAATACTTAACCCTTGAACACTTATTGACTTAAGCGTCGGAGTGTCTTGCAGGGTACCTCCTCATAGTCTCACTAAGCTACTCCAAAGACACCGATCCCAACCCAAGCATCTCGCGAAGCATCTCGCTGACCAACCAAACATCTAGTAGGCAGAGTATCAGCTCAAACCCAATCCTTTAGTAACAGGCTTCATTGTGTGTGATCTAGCCAAATAATTATTGAACTGATCGTAATTCAAATTATTTAGAAATAAAATGTTAAACTATAAGGGAACATTTGGTACAGGAGATATTTTTTTTACTTGAAAAAAAAAACATTTCCGAGAATATGATGAGAATTTTTTTTTTCTCGGATAAGTTACAAAAAGGTGTTCCGAAAAGTTAGGTTAATTTTACTGATGCTATGTTTGGTTGATTGTAAAATATTGATGGGAATCTGAACCAAAATGACAAAATTATCTATTTTTACACCTCTGCTAATATATTGTATAAGGGTATTTTTGTCCCAAAATATGAAAATTCATCCAATTAACGGGAAAAAAACAATATCATGAGTGAGATGAGATTATTTTGTTTCCATGTGTAGTTAAAAAACAGGAATGATGAAAAAAAAAATATCCCGAGACTTTTTTACTTTTACTCATATCAAATAGTAGAAAAAAATTTCCCACCTTCGTTTCCCAACATTTCAACTAAAAAACTTATATCAAACACCCCTTAAACCTTTAGCTATTTTTTGGAGATTCCCGCGTGATAAGAACAATGTGCTGAAGATTCCCGTGTGGAAAAACGAACACCGGAAAATATAAAAATAATAAAAAACAAAACAAAAACAAATAAACGAAGAAGACTTACCTGGATGTCATTAGATAAAACAATGGGCTGAAGATTCCCGTGTGGAAAAATGAACACCGGAAAATAAAAAATTAAAAAATAAAAAAACAAACGAAGACGACTTTCTGGCTGTCATTTTCACTAATGACTCAACTACTGACACACTTACAAAAATAAAATTAAAAAAATAATTCCAGAGAGAAAAATTCTAAGCATAAGTTGAATTCCGTGACCTTAAGCATTCTGCAAATCTTCTCCCTAACGATAAGATAGCAGATAGTAAAACAATTGTGAATTTGTGATCACATCTTGATTTCCAATCAATTCAATGGAAAATCCTCACATAGCAATAGTTCCCAGTCCTGGATTCACCCACCTTGTCCCAATCCTTGAATTCTCGAAGCGCTTTGTTAATCTCCACCCTGACTTTCATGTCACATGCATCATTCCCTCAGTTGGGTCAATCCCCACTTCATCAAAATCTTACCTTCAAACCCTTCCATCAACCATACACCCCATTTTTCTTCCGTCGGTCAACCTTGAACATGTGCCAGATGCTACTATCCTTGCAGTCCAAATTGAACTCTCAGTGACTCACTCCCTACCTTACATAAAAGAAGAATTAAAGTCCTTGTGTTCAAGAACTCGTGTTGTAGCCTTGGTTGTGGACATTTTTGCACTTCAAGCATTGGATTCTGCTAGGGAACTCAACCTCTTATCGTACGTATACCTCCCACAATCTGCTATGCTACTTTCTACATATTTCTATTCTTCAAAGCTAGATGAGATACTTTCTTCTGAGTCTAGAGACCCACAAACACTTATAAAGATTCCTGGTTGTGTACCACTTCATAGCAGAGATCTCCCTCTCCCATTTCAATTTCGATCCAACATAGGTTACAAGCAATTTCTTGAACGAGCTAAACGATTACATCTTCCTGATGGTATCTTTGTGAATAGCTTCCTTGAATTGGAATCAGAGACATTCGGAGCTGTGGAAGAACAGATCAGAGGGAAGCCCATGGTTTATCCTGTTGGGCCCATTATTCAGAGCGGGTCAATTGGTCAGGAAGATGGCTCAGAGTGTTTAACATGGTTGGATAATCAAGAACCCAAATATGTTCTGTATGTGTCATTTGGAAGTGGTGGCACACTTTCTCAAGACCAACTCAATGAATTAGCCTTTGGTTTGGAACTTAGTGGACAAAAATTTCTGTGGGTTATTAGAGTCCCAAGCGGTGTAGCCAGTGCTTGTTATCTTGCTGCTAGAACTGAGGACCCTTTACAATTCTTACCACAAGGTTTCTTGGAGAGAACTAAGAAGCAAGGATTGGTTGTTCCTTCTTGGGCACCCCAGATTCAAATACTTGGTCACAGTTCAACTGGTGGGTTCTTATCTCACTGTGGTTGGAACTCAGTCCTTGAAAGTGTTATGCAGGGTGTGCCAATAATCCCATGGCCACTCTTTGCTGAACAGAGTCTGAATGCAGCGTTGCTAACTGATGGTCTAAAAGTGGCACTTAGGCCAAAGGTTAACGACAATGGATTGACTAAGAGAGAAGAAATTGCTAAGGTAATAAGATGCTTGATGAAAGGTGAAGAAGGTATAGAAATTCGCCAAAGAATGGAACAGTTGAAGATTGCAGCTGCTAATGCGATAAAAGAAGATGGATCTTCCACAAAAACTCTCTCGGAGGTGGCTATGAATTTGAGAGCCATTTAGCATAACAAGAAGTCATAAACATATTTTCAATTTCTGAGATTCTGTTTCTGTTTCCTCCACTAAATTTCCTTAATCACGTTCCTGCTACTATGATCCCTTCTATATATTATTAGTTACTTCCCTTGAGTAAATGTCCAACAATCTTGAAGAGGTTCTGGTTCTGATGTATTTGTTTCTTCTGTTCTGTTATATTTTCAAGTGTAGTCTACAAACGATTGCGAGGATGCAAGGCTACCCAGGTCAGGGTATATATCATTAAGTGAAAACTTAAAGCGTTTCTTGTATATCCGTTATCAAAAGATAAATTGCTAACAAGTAAAAATCAAGCATAAACTTGTCAAACAAATGCTTTAATACTTGTTTGTTTCTGATTTTTATATGTAATCTTATTTTCTTACTTCATGTGTTACGTTCAATTTCCTAAAATGTAACGATTCCACACAACAAAAATTATTGTTCCATGTTTGAATTTGAAAAGGGTCATAGGACAAAAAAATAAAAACCGAACTTCGATCGTAACTATAATTGTCAACCCCCTCCTTCTTCATCTCCTCCATCATTATCATTCATGTCCTTGAATCCTTGTTTGGGGGGGTGCATTTTGACCGTTGTAATACAAAATCAGAGACCTTTCATTGCATTAATTTTTTTGATAAATTATTTACGCAAGTGAAATGCACATAAAAAATATGTATATTTAAGTCGCATGCATGACTTGTGTAAATTGCAAGATGCATGTTCTAATAGTGCGCATTTAAGTCATACATAGAGTGATGCACAATTTAAACACACACCAATGTATCTAATTAATAAATAGTTAGCTAAAAGAGTTAATTCGAAGAAATATATCTAATTTTGCATTATATTGGTCAAAAAACCTATTGAAGATATACACCGTTACCAACTCAAAATCCCTTGCTCTAAACTCGCAATCAAGCAACATGTAACATTCCAATGTTTTTTTTTTTAAATAAATAAATAATAGTAATGATTAAAAAAACTTGTGGTCTTGGAGGTGTCGTGGATGCACTCCCTCCAAGTTCAAGAAATTAATATAATATGTAATAATACAAAATTATATATATGTGGAAAAAAAAAATTTTAAAGCCACTTTAAATAAGGTTATTTACAGCTATCCATTTATAATTATGTACTCCTTGGAGTACATAGTTATAATATTAAAGTTTTTTTTTTCTCTCTTCACATCAGCAGACATAAATAATATGAATAATATCTCAAGTCTATCCTTTATAATTATGTACTCGCCATTTGAATACAAACAACTCAAGTTCATCCACAACCCGGCTTAGATAAACATGAATAATATCTCACATGTTGATTACTCAACTTGCCGAGATAGGGAGCAACGAGGTATTGTCCCTTAATGTAGGAATCCAGAAACTTCGAAAGCCAGAATATATGCACAAAGAAATCATAAGAACCTGGATATTCTCTGAAGAAACCCGGACAAATGCAAGTATTTCACCCCGGCAGCCCGGACACCCAAACTGCCTGGATGAGGGGCAACTCTTATGGACTCAAATATAAGGCCCATTATTTGACAAGCCCAACAAGGGGCAATCCACGATATTATTCAAATATAACTATGGAAGGATATACATCAAAGATATCAATCCTAATACGATATCATGACATATGGGCTTGGGTTGCAATTAGAGGCACTAAAGGTTCAGAATTGACTACCCGTAGGTAAACCCTATAAATAAGAGGTAAAACTTATAGGCTAAGAAATACGGACACGCTTTTTTTGAGAAAAAATGCGTGTTCGACACGTGTCCGACACGGACACGTTTGGACACGCGTCCGACACGTAGTTGACTTTTTAGGACACGTTGACTAGTGGGACACGCGAATTTGACCGTATCCGACACGCGGTCAACGTATGTGGACACGTTTTGCATTTTTTTTGTAAAAATAAAATAAAATTACAATTAAAAAAATACAAAAATTTTAAAAAAAAATCAGAAAGTCTGGGACACGTTGTGGTGTGTCTTCTTTTCGTTACTTCAAACCCCCCATCGTATAATCCGAAACAACCTTCTCTCTCTGTTTCTCGCTCTTAGGTTATCGCTATCTTCTTCTCTGCAATTTCGATCCTTCTCCGAATTTTTGTTGCTTCAATTCGCTCTGCAGATTACAATCTTCTCACTAGCGCCCAGCCGCCCACCATTTCACTGGTAATTTTTTAATTTTAATTTATTTTTTATTGCGATAGTTTCTCTCATCTATGTTTTTAAACCTTTGGTCTTTAGGGTTTCGTTATTCAAATTCCAAACAAGGTATCTGTTGAAATGTGGTTTTTCGGTAATTTTTGAATTTTGATATGTAAATTTTTTTAATGGGTTAGAAATCGAACAAAGCGTGAGGTTTTGTTATCTTTGTTATGTTTTTCTTCTTATGGTAATTGTTTGCTTGTTTTTTTAAGCAGGATGAGGGACTGAAGTTTAAGGGCAATAAAATTGTGCAATGGGTTTGCTTCTTGGGGATTTAAATATTGAATATGATGCCAAAACAAATACACAGAAATTATGCTAAATTGAAAATTGGGAATGAAATTATTCTAACTTCGCAACCCGGCTTGTTGGGTTTAATTTCAATCTCAACTTGGAAACTTCAATTATTCATGTTTGATTCTCATTTGAAAAGATTATGTGCAAGATTCTTTGTTCAGTTTAAATGGACTAGTCAACTTCAATAGGGGATTATTTAATTGGTTATATGACTTATTATGGATTCTTATATGTATTATATATAAATTATATTATATATTAAAAAATTTATTTAATATCAAAACGTGTCCCAACGTGTCCAAATATGACATTTTTTAGAATTAACGTGTCGGCGTGTCGTATCGTGTCGTGTCCCGTGTCCGTGTCCGTGCACCATAGCTTATAGGTACAAGACGTGTAAGATCCCGAGCGTTGACGAGGGCGGGGAGTGATCGTCAGTGCGAAAGGGCATGAACAAGGAGCCGCTCCTGACAGGCTTCCAACGGGAGGTTACATGCATGAATGAATCGAATCGACACTCGAAAGAGAGGGATTCTAAAGGTTGTGCAGGTGCGAGACTGCATAGTTTGGGATAGTTTATAAGAATTAATTAGTACTACCTACACTAACAAGATGCATCTGTTTTTCGGTAGCCCGGTAGGGAAGAACTCCACAGTTAAGCGTGCTTAACTTGGAGCAATTCTGGGATGGGTGACCTTCTGGGAAGTTTTCCCGGGAAGTGTGCGAGTGAGAAAAAAGCACACAGAAAAGTCTCGTGTTAGTATGTGGGGATAGTCATTGATTCTTGAAGCAGCCGGGCATATCAAGTGGTATCAGAGCATGGCCTCTCTTCCAGTACGGTGTGGTTCGAGGACGAACCATGCGGAAGCCAGTGGGCATGTAACATCCCGAGCATTGACGAGGACGGGGAGTGATCGCTGGTGCGAAAGGGCATGGACAAGGAGCGGCTCCTGACAGGCTTCCAGCGGGAGGTTAGATGCATGAATGAATCGAATCGACACTCGAAAGAGAGGGATTCCAAAGGCTGTGCAGGTGCGAGACTGCACAGTTTGGGATAGTTTATAAGAATTAATTGGTACTACTTATACTAACAAGATGCATCTGTTTTTCGGTAGCCCGGTACGGAAGAACTCCGCAGTTAAGCGTGCTTGACTTGGAGCAATTCTGGGATGGGTGACCTCCTGAGAAGTTTTCCCGGGAAGTGTGCGAGTGAGGAAAAAACACACTGAAAAGTCTCGTGTTAGTATGTGGGGATAGTCATTGATTCTTGAAGCGGTCGGGCGTTACAAGACGCTCTCTCTCTCTCTTACTGTTATGTTATCACTGTGTGCACACACACACACACACACACTCCCTTTGGCAAAGTCGTTTACAGTTCTTTAGTGCACAGTGATATGCTTGACTCAAGGGTATCTCATCCATATATACCTTGGAGAGGGCACCTAAATCCAATATTAACATACTAGTCCATTGGGCTAGACATCTCTGTCTCTAAGACAGAACAACATGAATTCAAACATTTCCAACCTAGCAGTCATGAATCAATGAATCAATTGTATTTTCATTTTTTAGCACATGTGATATCAAGCAATCACACAACATAATTAACCTTTATCAACCAGCCTTAAAACAGATTTGTTATTCCATTTCATTCAAGAGTTGTTATTACTTATTACAACTTATGGAGGCAGATTACTATAGTTTAACACTGACCGAGCAAAATATTATTGAGAGATGTATGACAGATTCAATTTTTAGTAATTCACAACCAATCAATTACGCAACCAACCAGTCGTTTAGACCCTAAGTTTAAATTTCCATCCAGTCCCGAAATTAATGAAGGGACGTGAAAACGAGTAGGTAGGGATGTCAATAATTTAACTAGAACTGATTTATCTATCTCTAGTCAAATTGGACAATTTTGACTTTAAGGCTATAGTTCTAGAAAACAAAAATCACTCAAGACAGAATTAGCAATCACCATGGTTTAAGTAAATATAGGACTAAAAAGAGGTACCAATTATTAAGCAAAACAACCAATGGCTTATATGAAATGCCAACCTTGAGAATGCATAAAGGATGCTGTATACCAAAAAATTATGATTGAAAATTGAAGAGAACAAGGAAACTATTTTGAATTACCCATTGAACCTGATATAGAAAGACAGACGGAATTCAATATTTGAATCGCAGTAAACAGTATAGCAGTACTGTTGAAATATAAAGAAAACAAGACTAAACAGATGGTTATGTCAAGATAAAGTTCTAACTCAAATTTAGTTGAAAAAGTTTAATGTCAATCAAAGTTACAAGCTAATGCGAAATGATAAAGTGGGATGACCTGTTATAATCTTTAAAAGGTCGAACTTTACTCTGCACCACACGATCTTAACAAGAGCATTACAAGATGATGCGCCATATGTAAACCTCATTAGATAATAAATATACTCGATATTTTACAAGACAGCACTAAGCAATGTTGTTAAAACGTAGAGTTTATGCAGAAACGGTAGGGATGAGCAAAAACGTAAAATAAAAAACGTAAACGAAACGTAAGAGTTTACTACGTACTAAAAATACATATATAAAAATAAATATATCCAACATATATTACACCAATACATAAGTCATCATAAATTTAAGTCCAAATACTAAAGTAAATAAAAATTAAGTTCAAACTCAGTCATCGTAATACAAATTAAAATCCAAACATTAATTAGATGAAATAATCCAATATTTAACATTATCAAAATGAATTTGGATCAAAAAATTTCACATATAAGATAAGTAATAAAAAAAATATAAAAGATAAATGATAGAGTTTTTTATTTTTATAGCCATTACAGTGTGTGTGAATATATTCTAAATATTTTCAATTAATACACTGTAATATATTAATAGAAAAAAAAACATAAGTAGCAAACTAGGCCAACCCAATCCAATAACTAATGAGCCCAAGTCAATAAAAATGAAAGGTTCACAAAACGCAACAGTTTTGTTAGGGTTTATGAGTTGAATAACATAACAGAGGTGAGAAATCAGAGAGGGAAGAAGGGGTGGGAAGATGGGAAGAAGAAACGGGGGAAGGTCATCGCAAGAAACCCTTTGTCGTCAATTGGAGTCTTGCAAGTTCAAGTATTCTACCATTGATGAACTCGTCAACCATCTTCGCTCAACTTACCCTAATTACCAGCGTACGAAGCACGAAACTTTAACTCGATTTGTTCAGGAAGCTCTTCAATCGAGCAAAAAGCCCAATGACACCCTTACACCAAAGCATGATGACGATGATGACAATGAGGATCGAAGTGCGAAGGAAGAAAATCGATGAAGACGAAGACAAATTGCAAAAGATGGAAGCATCACACATCAGAAGGAGGATGCGGAGCAATCAGATTCAGGGCCCCCGTCGACATCCTCTGCTTCAGCTTCGGAGAGCAAAGAAGATGAGGCTGTTTCTGTGTCGACATCAGAGTCCATTTCTTTCTTCTTCTTCTTTTTTTCCAGTTCTGAGTTAACTCGGTGAACTCGTCGAGTCAACCGAGTTTACTGAGTTAACTCGATGTTTCAACCGAGTCTATCCAAAATTCGTTTCTATCATTGTTCTGAAACGATTTTGGGCAAAAAAACGTAAAAACGTCCGTTCCAACCGAGTTGGAACGACGTTTTAACAACCATGGCACTAAGGCACACATAATCAAGATAACTGTGATGCAATGAAGGTCGCTCCCTATGTATATCATTCAGACTTCAATTTTTCAAGAACCATAATGGCAAGGTAGCATTGATCTAGTCAAGAATTCACCATTATTGCAAAATTTATTTTAGTATAAAATTCTGGCTTAACTCAGATAATTTTTTTTTTTATCAACTGTTCAACTTATCTTTATTTAGCTCAAGTTAATGCAGCAAATGATAAAATTTAAATCGATAAGACATGCAGAATGGTAAAATGATCACTAGTATATGATATTGAGATTCACACAAAATTACAAGTTATACCAAATATGCAATACAAAAGCAGTCCTTAGTGAGCAAACCTATCTATTATCTGTTTTTAGAATACTGATGACAGAAAGGTAAGAACTAAACAGAAAAAAAGTTCAATTAACATTTAATTTATTTTTTTTACTAACTGTGAATCTACCACAAAAAAATCAGACCATCATTGTATACCCAATTCCAAATAAAATACCTAGTCAATTTTTATTTTTTTTAAATCAGTAGGTTATACGTTTCAAGTCAGTTTTAGAATTTATCTACAAGAACACTAAACTCTACACTTCCTGAAATAGATTAGTTAAGGAAATTCAATTATTCTACCATATGCATTATAACTCTTAGAATCACACATGGTCCAATAATATCCTAAATTTCTAAGTGATTCAGCGGCATGATCATAATCAATATTGTCCAATTTTGCAGAAATCATTTGGAACTAAAGTTCAATCGCGCGCACACTTTCTTGAAAAGCATCCATATTTAAGTTTTCATATACATATAAGGGCCTTAGCCATGCCCATTTTACTGTTGCACAATCGGTTGGGATGTATTAAGAATCAGCTACACTAGATTCATACCAAAAGTCAGACATCCTTAAGTTCATTAAATTCTAGCTTATATACATAACTTGTAACTAGGTACTCATAGTTAACTAGTTCACCACCCTCTAACCAAATTTATATTACCATACCTCATCATTACAAAACTGAAATTGTCCCCTTGTCACATTTAGGTTTAGATACAAAATACCACTTCGAAAATAAACAGTTCATCCATATACAACTATGTATAATATCCCTCACCATGGGGTTTAATTAATTACATGTAATTAGAAAATTAATCCTGTATTGGTCGGTTAAATTAGGTAAAACATCTAATTAAATAAATTAGGGTCACTTTTGAGGTAAAAAGTGCAGTCAGTGAAAATTATGGAATAAAAATATGTGTAGGTAAAATTACCCAAAATGTAAAGTAAAGTTAAAAATATTACTAGGAAAATATTCTAGACCCTTTGGTTAAGTTTGGAGGTGAATGAAGTTGAATAGATAGATAAGCTTTTACTCGGTGAAAATAACTTAACTATGTTAAGTTGTGAAACACAAGACCCCTGCCCCAATTTTCTCCTTCTTCTTCGACGGAAATGGAGAGAAAGAGAGAGACAACCATTGTTGAAGAGCTCATCTTGCAACTTCTCCATTCCTTAACCAAATTACTTGGTTCTTGGATCAAAATTGCATAGAATTTCAAGCCAAACACAATCCATAGATTAGATTCTCTTCAAATCAAGTGTGTAGTGAGAAAAAGTGAGAGAAAAGTGGTGCCCTAACTTTGAGAAGGAAGCTTGGAGTGGCTCATTGGTTGATTCAAGACTTGGAATCCACTCCCTAGTTGATTATAAGACTACCTATGATAAGAAATCCCACTTTCATTAAGTTTTGTGAGAATGGGTACGTTAGGGTTTTGTTTTAAGAAAATGTATGAATAATGGGGTATGTTAGAGTGAGATTGAAGTTAAATTCATTTGTAAAAGTTGTTAGAAATGATAAATAAATGGTAAAAGTGAAGTTAGATAGTCATTTGATTATACCATGAAAATTGCAAGAATCTATGCTTTGTTTGTGGATTTTCTTGCATTTGTAAGCAATGGTTTGGTTGGATATTGATTGTGTCCCTTGTGGTGATAGGATTGAGCCTTGTGGACCAACATTGAATGACCAATCATTGGAGGAAGCAACGGAGCTTGACTAGCTCATTGGGATTGGTAATTTCATGCCTTAGTTGTGGTGTGAATTTGATTGTTTGGTTGATGAATATCAATATATTCTTGGATGCAATAGATTGATTGCATTACACTTTGTGTAGGTGTTTGTTTGTGAGATTGTTGGTATTGTTCTAAAGCTTGGTTAATTGCTCATTGGTGGTGAACAAAAGTTGAGATTAGAAGCATTGAGGTAAGCCTTCGGACCTTGGAAATTGATCTCTTTATTGTTCCACCAAGCCCTGATTGGGTAGTGGTTGTTGATAGTGTATGTAAAAGAAATAAAGTAGTTTAATGCTTTGTTATACGTAAGTGTATGCACTGGGTGTGGCATGGGATGGTGTTTCCCTATGCTTGTATGTTGCATGACGATGCATAATTCATACTTGGTAATTTAGCTGGCCAGTAGGACTATTTACATCTGAGTATCCTTAGGACAACATGAGAGCTCGAGGGATGTCTCTTGAAGATGTTTGACACACTACATGGATATGTATTTACTGCATTATTTACGGATTGTTATTATACTGTGAGTGAACTATTGGGTGGATAAATACACCAAGGACCCTTGGTTTACTCAGATGTATTCGTGTATCTCACCCCGTGTTTTGGGGACCCCTTTCAGGTACAGATGTCGCAGGAGCCTCTGGTGGCAAGTGGCCATACTTGGACTAGATTGATACATGGATATTGCATTATTTTGGATTATACATGTCGTTTAGTAGTTTCCATGTATAGGATTCACATTTGAAAGCCATTTGATATATGAACATCGTGCTTTATTTTGGTGGACTTAGCCTATGCTCACCTCCTTTGGTGTCTCTTTTGTTGATGGGAGCCAAGGATTTGATCATAGTGTTTTGTACCTAAGTCCCATGATTATGTATTAAAGACACTTGGATATTGTGTAATATTGTACTTATTGTATATATGATGGAAGGGCATGGATGCCTATTTGATAGATATGTGTCTTGAAATAGCTAAGAATCATGTATTGAAGTGGTTGTATAATGTCTATTAGGTGAAAGAAAACCTTTGGGGTGGAGAATCAAGGTGAATATAAGAATATCATGTCTTGTTGTCCAATTTTAATATCATATAAGATATATTTAGACCCATATGTCTTAATAGAAGTTATAGATCTTTTTCTTAGATTTCTAACGAGACCAAGATTGCATCAATCGGATAAGTATAACTCAACTTATGGGTAAAATACCAAAGTAGATTGAATTGCACTCTTTTGGTGTCAATCTCCAGACATGTGGCGCTATTAGCGCCGTGGTGGTGCTAACCGCACCAACATACAGGGAAAAAAATATTCTTGGCGTTATTCGTGCCAAAAATCTGGAAATGCTCTTTATAACACCTCGTATTTCGTAAATGCATAATTAAATATGAAAATATAGATTAAGGGGTAGGATTAGTGAAAATTCTGAAATAATGGTCAAATTGCATAAAAGGGCAAAATGGTAATTTACTAAGCACGTAACCCTAGGCAAGAAAAAATTGAGTTGAAGGTCTCAAATGGTAAAAATAATGCCGGAAATGGATTCAAAATGAAAACTCGAGTGGATAGGCAAGTTTCGAAAAATTTGATGAATAGTGATTTTACCGGTGTAAAATACTGCGGTATAATTGTACTGTTAAGCGTGAAAATATGATCAGTATTTTTAGGAAGTAAAAATATGACACGAACGAAAAAAAATACGTAGGTTATGAATTTGTAGGTTAAATTGGGTGATTTAAGAAAGTTAAATGACGTGTGGGACCCATTTAAGTGACATAAGTGATTAAAGGGTTAAAAACATCACAAAAATCAAAATTTCTCTCTCCTCTTCTCCTCTTCCTCCCGTGACCTTTTCTCCACTGTTGGGGTTTAAGCTATTTGAACTACAACTCCCTTTCCTAGCCATTTTTAGGAGAAATTCCTAACTACAAAGTTGTTCCCCTTGAAATTGTGAGTGACTTTCATGTAGAGTGCACCTTGTGAGGATCATTGTGTGAGGAGATATTCCCCATTTTCAGCCATGAAAATATTGATATTTTGGGGAATTTTTGGTGATTTTTGTGTTGAACCATTGGTTGGAGATCACTCGCTTGGACCATTGGAGGCTATTGGTGGTAAGTTTTCACATTCTCAATGAGTTTTGATGGAGATCATAAAAATAGTGAGGGTTTTGGTTATGTATGTTGAGTTGTGGTAGTTAGGAGCATTAAATGGTATGTCTCCTTTGGAATTAAATGTTTAGAATGATAAATGATGATGATTGGTGTAATAAAAATTATTGTGATTTGGAAAATTGTAACTTAGTGAAATTTGAGTTGAATTTCAATATTTTGTGAAATTGGTATGCTGTGTAATTATGTAATTGAGTTGTGGAGTAATTAGATGAGTTAATTATAGGATTATATGATGTGTGGAAGTGTGAGATTGGATTGAATACCCCTAGGTTGGTGGGCATGAACAATTCGACCTATTATGGTCAGGGATGATTTGATAATGTAAAAATGGTATAGTTGATGTTGTATGGTGGTAAATGGTGTTAAATGGATGATATTATATTGTGATATAGTGGAATTGGAAGGAAGAATGTGGGATGTATGGTGTATGTGGTAATTCGACCTATAAGGGTAATTGGAGGAAAATGGTGCAAAAAATATTGTAAAATCAATGGTTGGTGCCTTGGTGCAAAAACGATTATGATGATGAGTTAGTTCAAGGATTAAAATGATTGAGATAGTTGATTAAATTGTGAGATGGCGTTTGGACCTAAGAGATTATTGTTGGTCATAATTATTATGAAATTGACTGATTTTATGCAAGTGTGATGATCATGGTTGTTTGATCAATATAGGTTGCCTCTCACGGAACCAATAGAAGTGGAATAAACTTGGAGCTTACATGTGGAGCATTGCACTTGGAGATGACGTAAACCATTGGAACTTGGGTTTTATTCCCTTGTGTGCTCCACCACACCTAGTGGAAAGTTGTGGTTGGATTTTGTGCTTTGTGACGTTGTGTGAAAATGACATGTTCATGCATTATTGCTTGATTTTGTGACATGCTTAGAGTATGTTGTGTGATATATTTGTGATCTCTGGCCAGTAGATTTGTGTGGTTTGGACTTCCACTAGAGATATCTGATGTGCCTCTGGCAAGTGTGGTTTTTCCATGTTAAAATTGATAAGAATTGAGTCATAAGAGAGCAATTTAAATACCTATTTGCTATTTATATTGATTCTTTCTATGACAATAATATTCACCTATTACTTGTATTTTTACAGGAAAAAGAATTGAAAATTATAAAAAGCCTGTTGATGCAATTCCACACAGAGGAAAGTGCCAAGTTACGCCATGTTGCATAGTACAAAGTCCAGAGAATTGGCGCTAGTTGGCGCCAGAATGGCGCAAACTAGCGCCACCGTGCTAAATGGCGCCAAACCAAAGCAAACCAGCGCCAGAATAACACAAGGAAGTGGCGCCACTAGGCGCCCAAAACCATGCTAAATGGCGCCAAGTGGCACCCAAAGACAAGAAGGAATGGCGCCCATTGGCGCCCCAAATGTGAAGAACTGGCGCCGAGTTACGTGCAATCAGTTCCGACTTTCGTATTCGAGGCAGCAAGTTGGCGCAAACGTGCGCCAAACCGGCGCCAACTGGCGCCGGGTTGCGAGAAAATAACACTGTCTTTCCGCGGGGGTATTTTTGGAAGAAGGAAAAAAATAAGTTTATAAATAGGATCCTTGTGCTAGACCTAGATAGTGGATTCAGATCTCATTCCAGTCAGAGGAGACCGACGGCAGAGCTCAGGAGGATTCTTCTACAGTTCTTCTTCTTCATCTATTTCTCTGTAATTTTATGCTTTTGAATATTGAATTATTTTTAGCCGTGATTATGCTTGGCTAGTTTTCTTTTATTGTAGTTAGGGTCACGAGCCCTATGTGAACCCTTGTTACAATGGATTGATTTAGTTTTATTCATTTATATAATTATCTTTGTCTCTACCTTGTGCGTATTTTCTATTTTCTTTATTAGAACTGATCAATCTAATAGTTGGGAATAGTTTGAGGGCTAGAACCCTAGATAGGAATATTGGGATTTTGATCTTGAAAGGGGGTAGGACAACAATTGGTATGCATGCTAGGAATAGATGTGTATTTAATTGCGGATGCTTAAATTATTGCGTTCATTGCTTAGTACCATGAGGAACATTGCAAGGAATTGGGGTTCCAATTGGGGATTAAAAGGTTAGCCTTGCAAGGAATTGAGGGTTAACTAATAATTATTTTTAGATAATAATTTATCCGAGTAATTATATGAATAAATATTGTGAATCAATCCAAAGTAAGAAGTGGGGATCATAAGGTGAGTGCGCTCTAGCTACAATAGTTTTCTCATCTTTTTAAAATCAATTCTCATTGTTACTATTTTATTTCTCTTAAATAAAAATATAAAAAAAAGTCTTTATTTTTATTTCATATTATTACTCAAATTCAATTCACAATTGTTCAAACAACAAAACCGAGTTTTCCAACTTAAGGGGACTGGTTATTGTGGTACTTGGTTTACAATCCCTGTGGAGACGATACTCTACTTACTTTCTATTTTACTTGTGCGATCGGTATACTTGCCGGAGAGCATCAAGTTTTTGGCGCCGTTGCCGGGGATTGCTAATTCCTATGTTACAAATAACCGTTGATCTTTGAGATTGGATTTGTATTTTTTTATTTATTTTATTTTATTTTGTTCTATCTTATTTTGTGTTCTACAGGTGCCACTAACATATTTTTCTGAGTTTTATGCGAGGTAGACCTCCTCCTACAGACTTTGTAATTGATCATGAAATTTCAAGGACTGAGAGGAGACTGAGGAAAGTTGCCAAGCAGTTAATTTGAGAAGATTTCAATTGAGAACTTGTACAACAAATACAAGAGATGGCAGGAAACAACAATGCTGATGGTGGTAGAGGTCACAATGCAAATAACCCACCTCCACGATTGTTGGACACCATTCTGACTCCGGTGTTCAATAGGCCAAATTCAAGCATAATCAGGCCGACGGTTGAGGCAAACAATTTTGAGCTGAAGCCATCTCTGATTACTTTGGTGGAAAGGGTTCAGTTCTCTGGTGCTGAGGAGGAAGATCCTCATGAGTTCATAGATCGATTTCTTATGATCTGTGACACTACCAAGCACAATGGAGTGACTGCCGATGCTGTTAGGCTTCGATTATTCCCTTTTGCTGTTTAGGGAAAAGCTCTTAGATGGATAGAAAGGCAGCCAGCTAATAGTATCACGACATGGGAAGACTTGTCATCAAAGTTCTTTGCCCATTTCTTTTCTATGGAAAAGTACAACCAGCTGGTGAATGAAATCACAAACTTCCGCCAACTTGAAGGAGAATCACTGTGTGCAACCTGGAATAGATTCCAGGAACTCATCCGGAAGTGTGCGCACTATGAAGGAGACGATGACAGAAAGGTGGCAATATTCTTTAATGGCATCTCTCCTGAAACAAGGTTGGTGATTAATAGTGCAGCTGGAGGTTCTATTCGGCAAAGTACTTCTGAACAAGCCATTGATTTGATAAAGAAGCTGGAAAGGAATGAGAATGAGAGCATATCAGCTCAAATGAAAATAGGGGTGATAAAGCTAGAAAGCAATGATGCGATGCTTGCTGAACAAAAGCTGTTGTCCAAAAAGTTTGACAGCTCGAATGAGAAGTTTGAGAAAATGCAAGTGTCCAATGTTCAATCAACTTCTGTGGTTTGTGAATATTGTAAGGAAGCTCATGAGTCTAATGAGTGTCATACTCTAATGGGTGATAATCCACGGCAGTTGCAAGTGAATGGGGTTTGGTATGAGCAGAAGCCCCAACAAAATTTTTCAAGAAATCAGAATTTTTCTTCTGGAAGTAATTTTCAGAAGAGAGGTCAAGGAGGTGGTCTTGACTACAGTTCTAACAATTATCTGTAACCTCCTTCTGTTCCACAGAAGGAACTTTCTGATTTGGAGAAGTTAATTGGACAAATGGCTCAGCACTCCAATGCCTTTATGGAGGAGACTAGAGCCAATACAAAGAACACAAATGCTTTCATGGAAGAGACTAGGGCTAATACCAGAAATATAAGTGCTTCCATCAGAAATTTGGAGAATCAAATTGGCCAGCTGGCCAAGCAAGTTTCTGATAGAACTCCAGGTAATTTCCCTAGTAACACAGTCACCAATCTGAGGGAGGATTGTATGTTTGTCACCACTATAAGTGGTAAAGTGGTAGCAGCTCCAGAAAAGCCGAGAATAAATATGGAAGCTGAAAAGAAGAAGCTAGATACTGCAGGTGAGCCCGCAAAAGAAAAAGAAAGTGAAACACCTGCTGAAGTGGAGAAGCCAGTTGAAAAGAAGAAGTTTGAGCTGAGTCCTGAATATGTGAGAAACATGGAACCCTATCCTGAAAGGTTCAAGAAGGATGCTCAGAAGCACCAGTATGCCAGGTTCCTTGACATATTCAAAAAGCTTCACATAAATCTTCCATTTGCTGAAGCCTTGGCTTGCATGCCTAATTATGCCAAGTTCATGAAGGACTTGTTATCAAGAAAGCATAAGTTGCAGGAATGCCAAACTGTAACACTCACTGAGGAGTGTAGTGCCATTATACAGAAGAAGTTCCCACCCAAACTCAGTGATCCAGGGAGTTTCAAAATTCCTATTAAAATTGGGGACACAAAAATTGGCAGAGCAATATGCGATCTTGGGGCTAGCATTAATTTGATGCCCCTTTCTATTTGTAAATCTTTAGGGATCACCGAGTTGAAACCCACTTTGGCATCTCTTCAGCTTGCTGATAAGTCTTTGAGGAAGCCTAGTGGTATTATTGAAGATGTTCTTGTGAAGGTGGACAAGTTCATCTTTCCTGCTGATTTTGTAGTGTTGGACATGGAAGGGGGAGCTGAGATGCCTCTGTTGCTGGGTAGACCTTTCTTGGCCACTGCTCGGGCACTGATTGATGTTGAAAACGGGAAGCTTGAACTAAGGATGAATGATGAGACCGTTACCATCAACGTCTTTGATTCTCTAAAACAGTCTTCTCACAAAGATGCTTGTTTTAGTCTTGAAGTAAAAGAAAAACAAAGTGCAGCGGATGATGCCAAGGAAGATGGTGCCATAAAGGTGGAATTGGAGGAGTTTCCTCAACCTCAAAAAAATGTCTTCTTGGGTAATAAGAAGGCGGTGATTGAAGCACTGAAAGAAGAGGAAACTAATTTGGAAAATAAAGATCCTTTTTCCCATACCAACAAAATTCTCAATGAGGATGATGACAAACCTGGGAGGAAATCCAAAAGGAAGCGTCATCATATGCTGAAGAAGGTACTGAGAAAGGAAGTGGTGAAACTCTTTGATACAAGTTGGAAGAGACATCAGGAGCTGAAGTTTAACAAGAGACACTGAGACTCTATCTCTCGGAAAAATCAAAATTTCAAAGAGTTCTTAACATGGCTCCATGGTTTGGAGCAAATCTGGGAATTGTGGTCTCATACACCAAGGCAACCAGTACCACCAGACCTTCCATTTGCTGAGTCATCCCACGCTGCTGAGGGGGATGACATGGAGGGTTGAGTTTATCTCCTTGCTAATGGAGATCTTGTATATTAGTTTATTTTTCTGTTTCGTATTTTTCTGTTTCGTATTTTTCTTTTAGTTACTTTGTGTTAGTATATCTTTCTCTGATGTTTTAATGTGCGCATTATAGTTTCTTCTATATGCCACTGTTTGTTCTATTGTGCAGGTTTTTCTTCTTTCTCGTGGTTTAATTATTGCTGAGGACAACAATTCTCTAAATCTGGGAATGGTAGGCTTGCACCTGAGAACTGCTGCAATTCTTCTATCAGGGGAGATATTCTAACTATTTTAATTTTCTTAGTTATTTTTATAGTATTTTGTGTGCTATATATAAAAAAAAAAAAAAAAATTGAACATGTTTTCTGAGCAAGTCCCAGGTTTAGATATGCTTTCCTTAGTTAATTTACCTGATTCATCCTATGAATCATGTTTTGTATGAACTTCTGGCATAATATTGTATTGGCATGAGTAGATTTCATGATTGCTCGTTTGTCTAAATTTTGTGCTTGAATGATTAATGATGCCTGATGTTCTTTTGGAAGTCTAGCTTGACATCATAGCTGGTGAGGTTTTGTGCTTAAACACTTATTTTATTCTGAGAGACCTCACTGTGATAGCATTCTAGAACTTGCTATGTTTCTCTGTTATGCATGTATTGATTGATATGATAAAGGCATTTTGTTCTTGTTAGCTATTGGCCAAAAATAACCCACCTGTATGAATTTTTCCATGTTAACCCCTTTGAGCCTGAGCCTTTTTGTTCATAATTCCTGATTGATAGTTTAGCCTATTTCCATGTGACTTACCTTAATTGAGATTGAATTACTGATATGTTGAAAATAAAACAAAGAAATTAAGGTGAGCTCCACAAAGGTCAAGTAATTAGGGGAGGTAAAATTTCATCTGAGCCCTTAAAACAAAAGGAAGAAAAAGAAAAAAGAAAAGAAAAAGCAAGAAAAAGAAAAAGGGTGAATGTAAAGAAATGGTGGCTGAAAGGAATTAATTCCCGAAATTCTGTGGGAATGTTAGTGGAGCAAAATCATTGAGTTGAATGTGTTAAAAAATGAAATAATATCAGTTTTTCAATCTTAGTGTTTGTTGAGCTACTTTCCATATATTCCTACCCATTAAACCCGACCAAGTTACAACCTGTGAAGTCCTTTTGATCAATTAATGCATGGGTTAATGTTCCTCATCTTTAGGAACTTGAGAATATGATCAAGCTTATGGTAATGTTATTGCTGTGATGGATTGAGTGATTGTTACTCCCTTAAACACTTGAGTGTTGAGCGTTATATGATTATCTTGGTGAGGGGTGTCCAAGCTAGATTCTGACATTTTCATGAGAATAGAAGGCATTGTTAGGAGTTCTTTGCATTGATTCAGTCATGCTTAGCATAGTGATCTCTTGATTGTCTGTGTGATATTATGTTGGAATAATTGATTGTTTCCTGGATTGAGTCTTGTACTTTGCTGGGGGCAGCAACGTTTAAATCTGGAAATGATTTGATGTGCCTCTAGCAAGTGTGGTTTTTCCATGTTAAAATTGATAAGAATTGAGTCATAAGAGAGCAATTTAAATACATACTTGCTATTTATATTGATTCTTTCTATGACAATAATATTAACCTATTACTTGTATTTTTACAGGAAAAAGAATTGAAAATTATAAAAAGCCTGTTGATGCAATTCCACACAGAGGAAAGTGCCAAGTTACGTCATGTTGCATAGTACAAAGTCCAGAGAATTGGCGCTAGTTGGCGCCAGAATGGCGCAAACTAGCGCCACCATGCTAAATGGCGCCAAACCAAAACAAACCAGCGCCAGAATAACACAAGGAAGTGGCGCCACTAGGCGCCCAAAACCATGCTAAATGGCGCTAAGTGGCGCCCAAAGACAAGAAGGAATGGCGCCCATTGGCGCCCCAAATGTGAAGAACTGGCGCCGAGTCACGTGCAATCAGTTCCGACTTTCGTATTCGAGGCAGCAAGTTGGCGCAAACGTGCGCCAAACCGGCGCCAACTGGCGCCGGGTTGCGAGAAAATAACATCGTCTTTCCGCGGGGGTATTTTTGGAAGAAGGAAAAAAATAAGTTTATAAATAGGATCCTTGTGCTAGACCTAGATAGTGGATTCGGATCTCATTCCAGTCAGAGGAGACCGACGACAGAGCTTAGGAGGATTCTTCTACAGTTCTTCTTCTTCATCTATTTCTCTGTAATTTTATGCTTTTGAATCTTGAATTATTTTTAGCCATGATTATGCTTGGCTAGTTTTCTTTTATTGTAGTTAGGGTCACGAGCCCTATGTGAACCCTTGTTACGATGGATTGATTTAGTTTTATTCATTTATATAATTATCTTTGTCTCTACCTTGTGCGTATTTTCTATTTTCTTTATTATAACTGATCAATCTAATAGTTGGGAATAGTTTGAGGGTTAGAACCCTAGATAGGAATATTGGGGTTTTGATCTTGAAAGGGGGTAGGACAACAATTGGTATGCATGCTAGGAATAGATGTGTATTTAATTGCGGATGCTTAAATTATTGCGTTCATTTCTTAATACCATGAGGAACATTGCAAGGAATTGGGGTTCCAATTGGGGATTAAAGGGTTAACCTTGCAAGGAATTGAGGGTTAACTAATAAATATTTTTAGATAATAATTTATCTGAGTAATTATATGAATAAATATTGTGAATCAATCCAAAGTAAGAAGTGGGGATCATAAGGTGAGTGCACTCTAGCTACAATAGTTTTCTCATCTTTTTAAAATCAATTCTCATTGTTACTATTTTATTTCTCTTAAATAAAAATATAAAAACAAGTCTTTATTTTTATTTCATATTATTACTCAAATTCAATTCACAATTGTTCAAACAACAAAACCGAGTTTTCCAACTTAAGGGGACTGGTTATTGTGGTACTTGGTTTACAATCCCTGTGGAGACGATACTCTACTTACTTTCTATTTTACTTGTGCGATCGGTATACTTGCCGGAGAGCATCAATATCCTTTGGGGATTCCGGTCGGGTTTTGCCGTGGGGCCGACTCTGGGAGCGGCACCAGGATGATCCAAACGTGGGACTTCTGCTGGATAGGGCTCATGAGGAGTTCCAGTTGGGTTTTGCCATGGGGTCGTCTCATCCGTGGGAGAGGCACCAAGAAGCTTCCGGGGAGTTATATGATGGGGTCCTTGAACGGAATCCTTATGTGGATGTTCTTGGATTTGTGCCCAGTTGTTTGGTGATTTTGTATGATATGCATTTTACATGATGTTATTGGTTGCACATTGAGTGAGCCATGGGGTGGAGTGATCCTCTAGTACCCTTGGTTTACTGAGATATATTTGTATATCTAACCCCGCGTTTGGGGACATCATTTCAGGCTATAGTGAGCATGGAGGAGCTTCGGCAAGAGGCCCGCTTAGTGGAGGAGTCGAGCATGAGGTGCATTGGGAGAGCATGACATTTTGGAGGACTATATTTGATGCACATAGCATAGTGTTTAGTATTTTGGACTTAGGTTATGAACATATTGCATGTTAATATCGCCATGCTTTTGGGTGTTCATAACTATATGCTAAGTCTTTGTAATTCATGTAGAATTTATGCCTTTTGATTATATTGGTATTTTGTGTGAGCATGAGACTTGTCCATGACCACCTATTTGTGCTTTAAGACTTTGGAAGACTTGTGTTGTAAATAGATCATTTGATGTTTAAAATGGCTATGGTATTGGGAACCATTGTAATTTTCGTATTGGATAATGAATATGCATGATGGAAGGGCTTAGAGCCTACATTAGATCTTGTGTAAGAGGTAAAATGAGTAGTGAAGTGTTAGGAGTAGATTACATCACCCATTTTGTGTGTTAAACGTTGTCATCTGTCAATTTTACAGAAGGGTAATCGATTACCTGAAACAGGGGATGCAAAAATTGAGCCACTGTGATCAAGGTAATCGATTACCTAGTTCAGTAATCGATTACCTATATCAAGGTATCGATTACCCAAAACAGGGGAGCCCAAATTGAGCTACTGTCTCATTCTGGAATTTTCGTAATTGATTACCTCAAGAAGGGTAATCGATTAGCATTGTATAAATTTTGAAAATGTGTTTTTTTGAAATCTAAAATAAATGGTATTGCTTGGAAGGATGACAATTAGTAAGTTTTATGCTTCTGCGAGTTTTGCATTTACAATTACGACATTGTTTTAATTAGTTACGGAAATGATTAATTGTTTAACAATGAGGAGTTAATAAAGGAAAAAGTTTACCTATAATTTAATTAACTCAATTACTGTGATTGTAACTGTACTTAATACCATATGCAATGATAACATTACCAGTACGTAATGGGCTGTTACACTCTGTCTCGTGGCGCTATTCGCGCTGGTCTGGCGCTATTCGCGCTGGGCCTAGTGGGTTCAGCACCTTTTGCTTCAAAAATTCATAACTTGAGCTACGGTGCTCTGAATTGAGTACGGTTTAAACCCACGCGTAGATAATGAAGAGATCTATAACATATTGGGAGAGTATAACCATAAAGGTAGTATAAAATTCCTTAAGTAAATAAAAATTGGAGGTGTTTAATGTTGAATAACAATAAAAAGGAGTTCTTAAGCCTTGTTGGTCTAAGGGGACTACTTGGCACACTAAGGTAGCAACATAGGGTCTAAATACAATTACATTAAGAGTTCGACTCCTATTTTAAGTTATGATTACATTTATTGGAATTGTTTTAACTACAGAATTGATTTTAAACAGAAACGCTTATTAACGAAAAAGGAAAAAGTTTATCTGTATTACAATTCAATTGTTGTGATTGTAATTGCGCTTAATGCCATACGTAATGTTAACAAATCGGTTCTAGAATGGGGTGTTACACTATGCCTCCAATTACTTTCAACTAATGGACTCTTTACCATGGACTTGTATGCAAAATAGGATTCACACCCCATTTGAAGCATATTACAACAGAAGATATAATGTCTAAATATTTGTAATGGTTATGCTTGTATTAATATTTTATTAAGGTGATCATTCTTGATAATCATATTAACATAACAAATTTCATAACAATTTTCTCAAATCAACTAATAAAGACTTCTACTCAAAAAAAGAATCAACGAAAAAGAACAGGGAATTTGGCCTGGTAAAACCACATTTTCATATATATGAAAATTCAAAGAGTAATTACAAATTTGAAATGACGGTGAAAGAGAAACAGAAAATTACAAGGAAAGGCAGATTAACTAGAGAGATGGAAAACAATTACCAAATGTAGAAAGGAAAGTGATAATGTGAAGTAGTTGGAGAGGTCTCACTCTCTCCCAAAGTCCTAATTCCGTGTATGCAATTTCGTACCACCCTCAGCCACTTTCTCCACTATTTAACTAACTTCCACTTTCAGCCTTGCATTATGTTGGAGGGTTAATTTGGGAATTCAGAAGTAGTTGTGTTGAATCACCGACCTGGCTATGAATTCGTTTAGCCCAAGAATTCCTCCTTTGTCCCTCTTATATACTTTCAAGGGTAGGGTCGTATCAATACTCCCCCCTATTTTAAGCACATTTTCCTCAAGGTGAAAATTAGGGAATTGTTGTTGTATAACTAAGAAGTCTTCGCAAGAATTTTCAAACTCAGGTAAGTTCAACCACTTAATCAGAACCGCCAAACTTCCACTGCCGAATTTGCACCATTGAACTAGAGATTCTAGTTCTACCTTTAACTCCCAGTCTTCCATAAACACCAAAGCAATGGTTGAGAATTTTGAGCAGCAATGATCGCGTGTTTAAGTAGGTACACATGAAAAATTGGGTGTACCCTACAGTTGTCAGATAATTAAAGCTTATAACCAGAACTGCTGACTCGCTCAAGGATAGGATATGGGCCACAATACCTAGGACTTAACTTTTCATTCACCCTTCTCGCAATAGTCTTGAGGCGATAGGGCTACAACTTCAAATACACAAAACCACCCACATTGAAATTCACCTCTGTTCTCTTTTGATTAGCATGTTTTTTCATTTTATCTTGAGCTTGTAACAAATGTTGTTGCAAGTCTTGTAGGATAGCATCTCTTTCAACCAAAGATTGAGAGATCGCATCAAGAGTTGAAACAAAACTGCCACAATTGAGTAGTGTAAGAGGATCAATACTTTAAAGTTCCTTGAAATGTGTCATACCTGTTGAGTCTTTATACAATGGAGCTATACCAAAATTCGGCCCAATGGGTCCACTCTAGCCAAGATTTCAATTTGGATCTGTAACACCCAGTGTATACCCGGTTTGTTAACATGTCATCGTATTAAGCCACGCTTAATTAAAAATGCGGAATATCTTTTTCTTTTCAATTATGACATCATTATCATTACCAAGTTGAACTACTTAATTCATTTCCAAAACATTGCCTGTGTATGTAAATTGCAAAAGACAACTATCTACACTGAATAACCTCATATATATAAATCATTAACTGTGTCTCTTGTCACGGCACTACAACACGTAGGCCGAACAAACCCTGATAGTTTATACAACTCAAGTCTAAAAAACGATACATAATCAAATGTGGCATGGACAATTCCCATGCTCACCAAATAAGGCAACAAGCCAACAGAGTCTCAAATCAAATAACAAGACAATCATAAAGATAGACATAACAGCATCCAAACATCACAGTATAATCAGCAATATCTAACTCAGCTTCGGCCTCCTGCCGCCCGAGGTCTCAACCCCCGAGTTACCTGAACCTGAAAATGGTGCCCCAAACGTGGGGTGAGATCTCTAAACAGAAATCTCAGTAACACAAGGGGTCCTCAAGGATCTTCCACCCCAAGCTCACTTACATGTGCAATATAAGTTCTAAAAGCAGTTTAACAGTATAAGTTCCAAAACCAGTGCAATGCAGCAGATAATCATGTCATGTGTGTTATAACTATTCTACTGATCAAAGAAATGCAGGAATACGTCTATTACCCACATCAGTACACGCCCATGCTGTACCCGCCCACAGGACCACCCCATGGCTTCCCGTCTAGGCGAAACATCACATACATATCATAAGGCATTTGCACTTAACAGCTCAACAGCATTTCAATAAAATAATACATGAAAACACGTCATGCATATAAACCATCCCCCCATGGGACTTTGTGGAACCAACAATGGCTAAACCGAGGACACGAAAGCTTACCTCTAAGCAATCTATCATATCCAAGGTCCCCACCAGCTCAAAGTCCACACACAGCACAATCACAATCTGTTTTAGACTAGCAATCAAATCAATATTCAAACACAACAAGCATAAGACATAAAGACAACGTCTTTCCTTTACGTTTCATGTCTTTAGGCTTCTCACAAAGTCGTAAGCCCTTCACCACTTAGGTTCTGACTTAGATTAAGTAATACAGAAGTTCAACTTCATCAATCTAGGGTCCACAAACCCATAACTCAGTTCTGTATGAACAGTACCGTTAATGTTCTCGAAAACCCAGAATATCCGGATATTTGTCGGGGGCATATCCGGATATCAATATCCTGATATCATATCCGGATATCCATATTCGGATATCACAAGACCCCATATCCGCATATCAATATCCGGATATTTCGCGACAGAATACAGTTTATGTACTTCGCGAGATATCACTTCTAAGGTGGGGTTTTTAACCCATTACTACGTCTAAGCATGCATTTTTACACTCTTTTAGGTTCATATACTGGTTGGTTACTTAAACAACTCATTAAACATGCCAAGACTCTACTTTTAACCATTAAAACTCATGACCAAGGTTGGTGAACTTACCCAAGGCTTAAAACAGAGCAACAATGGCTCATGGAGCTCACCAATCAACCCTCAAGGTTCTGTTTCCAGAAGGACACAAAAATGACGAGCAAGCAAGGTTCTTTCTTCACAAAGATTTCTCCTTGAAGCCTCAACAACCCAAGAAAAGCTCTCACCCCACCCAAATAGCGAACTCAGAACTTCCTCCTCACACACAAAGGTCACAAACTCAGAAAAGGCAGCTCTTTCCCACTCACAATGCTAGCTCACACAAGGCCAAGCTAGTTTGGTGAAGATTGCAAGAAGAAAAGATGGCAACTTGGTGGAGTTTCAAGAGAAGAAGAGGGTGGCAAGGTGGCTGTTGAAGTTTCAGCAAAGGAGGCACGTAGGGAGTATGAAAAATGCCCTAGAAATCTGTGCCATTAAGTATATATAGGCGGTTTAAGTTAAAATGCACTGTATTAGTGTTAATTGCTACGCTTAGCATTTTAATCCCAAACTTAGGATTCTGAACCTACTCATTTTTCTAAGATTTATCATATTTTTATTTTATTTTTCGCAGCACCTTTCCGATACGCGCTTTTACATAACCAGAATCAGTTCTGGCACCAGTTCTCATTATTTCGACCTGAAACTTGTTATGCTAGTCCTATATATTATTCTAGTGACATATACACACTTTTCATAATTTTCTGGGATACTTCATCGGTACGCATTTATACCGTGGAGCAAAATCGGTATCAGCACTTTTCGTCAGAAAAGAGACTTTCGGTATTATTTCACACTTACTATAATTATTTAAGTCTTCTCATAATTATTAGGGTCAATTGTGGAATTATTTCCTAATTCTCCTATTTATTTAATTAATTTCCTAAATTAACGGTGCGGGACCTTACAGGATCCACAAAAGCACCTAAGCTACACTTCTAGGCAGTAGTTCTCTACCTCTGTTAGGCCATTGGTTTGTGAGTGCTACGCCATGCTATAGTGAAGATGAGTCCTAGCCCTCGTGAAAATGTCTGACCAGAAATTGCTCATAAAAACTTTACCCCTATTTGAAACGATAATCAAAGGGAACCCATGAAGCTGCAATATTTCTTTAATGAACATATCAGCAACATCTTTGGCTGTATAAGGATGCTTACGAGGCAAGAAATGAGCAAATTTTGTGAGGCAGTCCACTACTACAAAAATTGTGTCCATTCCCAAAGCTTTAGGAATTTCCCCTATAAAATCTGTTGAGATATCATGCCACACGTTGGTGGGTATGGGGCAGAGGCTGTAATAAACCAGTTGGGGTTATATTTCAAACCTAACTCTATTGGCATATGGAACATGCTGCTAAATATTCTTTTAATGTTTTCTTCATCCTTTCCCAATAAACTAGACCAGCCAACCGTTTGTAGGTCCTGAAATACCTTGAATGGCCCCCCACACACGAATCATGATACTATTTTAACAACAGAGGAATAAATTCTGAAGTCTTTGGTAAAACCAATTTGTCGTTATAAAACAGCCTTCCTCCCTGCACCTTAAATCCCTCATGAATAGTAGATTTCACAAGCAGATCTTGAAGTATGGCCTTTAATTTACTATTATACTAAACCTTGTTTTCCATCTACTATAAATCTAGTAGGTGCAGTAAGGAGATACTGGACATTAACATTTGCCGAGAAAGGGCATCTGCAACCTCGTTTTCTTTACTCGATTGGTATTGAATATCAAAATCAAAGCCCAATAGCTTTGAAGTTCACCTTTGTTGTGTTGGACAAGTGGCTTCAATACTCAAGAGGGGGGTGAATTGAGTTTTACAAAATCTTTTCGCAAAGTGCCTCCTTTGATATTTTAAAGACTATTTCTTCAATAAAATGATTTAATAAGGAACTATCTAAATGTGAGAGCAAGTGTAGTGATCAACAAAGTAAGCAAGCGAATATATAAAGACAATCTAAAATGCAATTTTAATACTTAAGTAAAGAGATTAAGGTTAGAGAAATTGCAAACTAGATGTATCCTGGTTCGGTCACCACCACCGTGACCTACATCCAGACTGAAGCCGCTCGATCAATTATTTTCACTAACTATCAAGCTTGAGGGTGCTTGACAAACCACTACAATCTTTCAAGACTTCAGGCTCTTGATGCCTTACAATTTTTCACTCCAAATTTTCTTAGGTATTTGGTGACCTCTCAAGTGTATAGGGTTAACTCCCCTAACTATTCAAGAAATCAAAGGAATGTGTTTAACAATGGCCAAGTACTCTCAAAGTACAAATAACACAAGTTGAAGAACAATGGTTGTTAACACTCTCACAAAAGTAAAGCTCAAAGAGAATTTATGATCACGAAGACAAGAATAATGCAAAAAGAATGAGAATAAATGAGTAATAATGATCAAGAAGTGTGTCCCATCAAGGGGAACAATATTCTCTATTTATAGAGGGGCCCCATGGCTGTTTTCACGCTCATTTTCGCAAACTAGTCGTTTTATAGCCGTTATTTTGTCTTCTGCTCAGTAGGTAATCGATTACCATTGGGAAGGTAATCGATTACCATGAAGGGTAATCGATTACCAACTTGTTGACAGGTTGGATTTCACCCTAAAATGGTTTTCTTTTGATTCAAATCAGTTTCAAATACTTCTTAAACATTTGATAAACATTGAAAACTATATTTTCATGCTAGGAATGTATTTAAATGTTTAAGCAATAATTTAATGCATGTATTTGAAAAAATACTTTGAGCTTAGTTCACGTAAGGAATCAATTACAAATAATCCTAAGTCCTATAATATGTTATTTTGAAATTGGACTAAGAGACTTCTCTTGAAGCTTGAGTCTTTATCTTGTTTAGACTTCTTTTTTATGGTTGCACCTTGAAGCTTTATTTCCATGCTTGTTTGTTATCATCAAAAATGTTGAACCTTTATATTCTTTACGTAGAGTGCATTGGTTCCACATGTTGTTCATCACCCAAGATATGTTGCTCCATCAAAAACTTCAAGCTTTTCTGATCAGTTTTGACTATGAAATACCTCCCCAATAAATAGTGCCTCCATTTTTGTATTGCGAAGACTATAGCCATTAATTCTTTTTCATACATAGATTTTTTTGGAGAAAAACCTTGGCTGATATAAGCCAAGGGCATGTTGTCTTCCATCAAAACCGCCTTCATGCCTTTCCCTAAGCCATCAGCGAGGACTGTAAAATTTTTAGAAAAATCAGGCAAAGCCAAAACAGACAGATTACTCATCTTCTGTTTCAACAATTGAAATGCTTCCTCTACAGCTTGTCCTTATTTGAATGCATCCTTTTTATGAATTTAATGAGTGGTTTGGCTATTTTCTCATAATCCTTCACAAACTTCAGATAATAATAGGCCAGTGAACCATGGCCTTTATTTTCATTGGGTCATCCTCCAGTCCATCTGCAGAGATAATGTGTCGCAAGTACTCCACATGCCTCTTTACTAAGCTGCATTTTTTCTGTTTGCTACAAATTTATTTCTCCATAATACCTCAAATATTGTCCTTAAATGCCCCCAGATGGTCCTCATCACATTGATTGTATATCAGTATGTCATCAAAAAATACTAATGCAAACTTTCGCAAAAAATGCCAAAGGATTTCATCTATAAGCACTTGGAAAGTGGAGGGTGCGTTTGTCAACCCAAAAGGCATTACTGAGTACTCATAATGCCCCTCGTATGTTATAAATGCATTCTTGGGGATGTCTTCTTCCCTCATTCTTATCTGGTGATAACCATATTTCATGTCCAACTTAGAGTATATTTTTGAGCCCCTTAATTCATCCAATATTTCCTCCATTACTAGTATGGGAAACTTTTTTGGGACTGTTAACTTGTTTAACTCAAACTTTCCAACTCCCATTTTTCTTAAGTATCATGGGGCTAGTATTAGGCCTAAGCATACCATTAGTAAGTAAATCAGAAATTTTGCCTTTAATCTCAGATATTTTATAATAAGGATACTTATAATGCCGCATATTTGGCACTTGACTCCCTAGCTTTAAGTTATTTACATGGTCATGGACTATCTTCGGTGGAAGACTATTAGGCTCTTGAAAAATGTCCAGGAATTTAGCCATTAATGCATCTAATTTCTCCCATTTTAGACCAACGTCCTCTCGGTCTTCAGCTTCAAAATTCAAGAGAAATCCATGTCCCTGATCCTATAAGGCCTTCACAATGGACTTGAGAGATGCTTCTGACCTTGTCAACGATGGTTCACCCCTAATGATGACCTCTTACCCCTCTCACCCAATTTCAAGGTCATTTCCTTGAAATTAGCGTGTATTTCTCCTAATTATGTCAACCACTCCAACCCAAGCACAACATTTGCTCCTCCTAACTCGAATATGTATAAATCTTGTTAAATGAGAGTGTTTTGTAGTCTCACCTCCATCCATTTGCACACCCCTTGGCAGTCTAGTTTGTGGCTATCACATACCTCAACTTGGTACACTGGAGTGTCACTCACCTCCAATCCTAATTCCTCCACCAAATCTTTTGGCACAAAATTGTTAGAGGGTCCGTAATAAATCATCACTATTACCTTCTGACCATGGATTTGTCCCAAAATCTTAAGAGTTTGGCTTGAAAAGAGCCCTAGAAGGCTTTGCACAAAGAGCTGCAGTGTTTCCTTCATCGTCTTTTCTGGTGAACCAGTGAACGTAACCTCTGTTTCTGCCTGTGAGTCATCATTTCCCTCTTTTTCATCTTCAACCAAAAACATGTGCAGCTATCGGACTTAAAACAAAGTCCCAACTGCTGTCTTTCTCGCAGCTCATCAAATTTAAAACAAAGTCCCAACAGTTGTCTTTCTCGCAGCTCCGTTTGAGTAAGGCAACGTCCATTGCTAGCATAGCTATCACAAACATGACTTCCTACTGTTGTGGCATCGCTTGAAACTACCTTCGTCTAAGTGTTCTTAGGGATTTCAAAATTTGAGGCCAATTGATTTGTGTAACCCGTATTTTGTGCCATTTGGTTTACGGGTCTAGTATTTTTTTTCCTGCAATAAACATGTTAGTATGACCGATAATGGTCTTGTTGTCACTAAGCCTAGAACGAACGATATGGGTTCCCTTACTGGGCCAATAAGCCATTCCCTTCCCCAATGACCCAAAACCTTCTTCTGTCAATTCCATATTGCATTTTTCGATCTTCAAGTTGTATTTAATCATCTCCATTAAGCTAATGGCTGGATTCATCATGAGTTCTTCTATGACGTTGCTTTTAACGCCATTAAGTCATACCCCTTTTAGTAGCTCTTCATCCTCAAAATGCAAGGCACCAACGACCTTCTTAAATTCTGCCGTGAACTTCCCAATGGTTCCTGTCTGTAACGCCCCAATTTATAACCGATTTGTTAACATGCATATAGTACAAAAGTGCATCATAAAATGAATTCTTAAGCGGAAGACTTAAACCAAAAGTATCACAATAATTCTCTTAACCATGTGGCTTAACTTTTTTCCTTTTATTTATCCTTACATATTGCCATGCATAATTTATTTTTCATATTGTCTTTTACTATACAGTCACATACATGTACAAAATTCTAACTCACAACCCTGTGACCATAGTCATTGACCAATGACTATTTGAGTTTGATAAAATATATCATCTCACATAGAATCTAATAGACAACATTTCTGCTGTAAAATGGACTATCCAGGGATAATTCCCATATACTCATTCACCTGAAATTCAGAAAAGCCAAGTACTAATGTATATCCAACCTAGTGAACCACAAGTGGCTCTGTGCCAACATGCACATATTATGTACATAATCATATACATATTAACAATACCAGTATATAATGACATAAGGCAACATATGCCTTAATACTATTGAACCATAGGTTTCCAAGCTTATATATTGAAGTTTTGATGATTACACAGCACCAACAAGCTCAACATGGATGCACAAATTAGAAGGCAGTGCAACAAGTCACAAATAAAGTTAGAAGATCAAGGCAACATGCAGAAGTGAAGAAGTAATTCAAATGTGCAAAGTCAACATCAAAGTCAAAGTTTCCAAGTGAAGAAAGACTCAAGAGTATATTATTTGTAATGTTAATTAGAGTCTAAGGAAAATTGAGAATTGAGTTTATTGAGCTATATCTCTCAAGGTTGCCTTTAGAAGATTTGATTTGAAAGAAGATTTAAAAGTTTTATTTTTAATCCAAATAGTTTTTTTGAAAGATTTGGTTTAGTTTGGTTTTTGATTTGAAAATGAAAAGGTTAATTTGATAATAATTTCCTTTTTTGAAAGATTTCGTTTGTTTTTTATTTGAAAAAGAAAAAATTAATTTGCTATTAATTTCCTTTTTTGAAAGATTTGTTTATTGATTTGAAAAATAAAAAAGTTAATTTGAGATTAGTTTTCTTTTTGAAAGATTTGATTTGATTTTATCTAATTTTGGAAAGTTAATTTGTGGATTTTGATTTTATTTTCAAAAAGATATTTTACAAAGTTTTCTTAAAAATCATGATACAATATCTAGTGCATAAATCTAGAGATTTTTCCTTAAGATTTGAGAAAAACCCTAAACCCTAAATATCATATCTAGAGTCCTTATTCACAACTCTTCAAGAATTAACGAGAGAAAAATATTGAAACACTTAAAACCCAAGAATCATACTCATCTAGGCTTATTTTTTGCATGCTTTGAGAGAGCTCAATATCTTTTTCTCTTCATCTTTTTCTTTTGTAATTCTGAATTTGGGGAGGTTGTTCTGCTTCTGTGATTGGTTCAATTGGAGTGGTCCTAGGGTTTAGGTTAAGAGTGGTTAAGGGGTTGATCATGATCTTGTAAAATTCCAATTGAGTCTTGGTTTTTGGTTCAAGGGGAGTAATCCTAGATTTTAGGTTAATCATGATCAGGTAGATCACAGGTCTTGTAAAATTCCTCTTGCAAAACGATTTCTTCAAGCACCGGTTGGAAGCTTGATGATAGTGGAACGATCGGCCTCATTCTGGATGTAGCTCTCAGTGGTGGAGAGTGAACCAGGATATATCTCGGTGTTATCTTTTCTTCCCTTACTCTTTTATTTTTCGCTGCATATTACTCTTCTTTGATTCATTGTTCTTGAAAATTTGAATATGTTTTAAGGGTTTGGAAATTTTTATTAATTGTTAAATCACTCTTGCATGCTTTCTTTAAAAAACGGTTTTTAATTTTTCTTTGTAATTTGTAAAAATTTTAAAACACCATTCACCCCCCTGCCCCTCTTGTGTTGTTATTTAGCCATTCTTTCTTTACAATTGGCCTCAAAGCTTAGGTTCTCTATTTTAGGTTTAACCACATAGAGATAAAGATCCATAAATAATGGCTAGCTTTAATAATGATTTGCCTCAAGAGAGTAGTTCAACCAATAGACCATCTTATTTTAAGGGAACTGATTATCCTTGTTGAAAATCAAGAATGCAAATCTTTTTAGAATCGATTGATCTTATAGTTTAGACTAGTGTTGAAGAGGGATATGAAATTCTTACTACTTTTGGTGATGATGGTACTAGAGTTCCTAAAAAGGCTAAAGATTTTAATGATCAAGAACTTAAAGAAGCCCAATGGAATGCTAAAGCAAAAAATCACGTAATTAATTAAGGAGATGTGGAAAGTTTTACTCTAGGTAGAGATGAGTATTTTAGGATTTCCTCTTGTAAAACTGCTACGGAGATGTGGAAAGTTTTAGAACTCACACATGAGGGTACTAATGAAGTCAAGAGGTCTAAACAAAATGCTCTTACTAGAGAATATGAAACCTTTTGAAATGCTTGATAATGTGAGTGTTTATGATTTGCAAAAACGTTTTACTCACATCATTACAAGGTTGAATGCTTTAGGTATCCATTACAATGATGAGCAACTTGTCAATTGTGTCCATCAAAGTTGTGAACCCTATTCACTCAGGAAGTCCATATTAGTTCATTTGGCCAAAGAACATATAATCACATTATATTGCCACAAATACCACAGTTGCATAGCAGTACTTCCACTTGTTTTGCAACCTAGCCCATATTGCTTGTCCACTTGTCTTTTGACTAATGATCCAACTTCCTCTGTATGAATGCAATTAAACCATGTCACTAACATACCACTCAATCATCCATTTATAAAGCATAACTTCCGTAGAAGTCTGGCAAAACAACATAACAGAGTAAAACTCTTAAACCAAGAATTTACCTGTTTATAAGAATTCCTTCCAACCTTGCTTGTAATCCAAGAAAGCTACTCCAATATACCTTATATACCAAGATCACCTATTCATGTATAAAATTGGTATCAAAATAACATAAAATCATTAAATGTTGACCTAATGGTCAAAACACCTATTAAACCCAAAGCTATACATATTCACCCTATTCTTGATTAAACAAGAACTAGGGCTTCCAACACTTGATTAATCACACACTTGATCTTCCAATATTATACCCATTATTTCAAGCCTAAAATACCAACAAAATAACCAATTCGTGTTTATCTCAAGTGTTCAATGTAACACCCCAAATGTAAATACATATAGGGTGCACCTTCATCATGCATTCAACGCGCGGAAGTCTAAATTTAAACTTTACGAATGCAAATATCAGAGTGCGGAATGGAAACACATAACCATACTTATTCCATATAAAATTAAAAGCGTTAAAACGTCAATACAAAATAAATAACACTAAACATTATTTAATTTAATCCCAAAAAGATTAACTAATCATAAATAAAAACATAATTTATGCCGCATCATAAGCCCAGTCATAATGTGGTTGTGGTTCCTCTAGCCATTGTGTACTTAGTGCTTCATCGAAATCATAATGTGGAAAAGCTTCTATTAATAATTTCATAGCCTCAGTCCATAAGCCTCTATATGTTAGATCCTTTAGTTTCTCTTCCCAGGTAGGTGGAGTTTCTTCTTCTTTACGTACCAGTCTCTTACCCTTTCTTTCCCACATAACTTTCTTATTACTTTCTTTCATCTTTTCCTGAAATGGGTGGTCAAGGGGGGTGAGATTTTGGGGAAAATCTCAGTAAGGTTCACAGCTGGAGCATTCTCCAACTATGACGCTTACTCCTGCAACAGTTTATAATAACAATACAAAATGGAACATTTAACATCATCATATAAAAATATCATGCCATCATCATCATCATCATATTCCTGCCGGCTTTTACGGACTTACGGAGATACCCAGAGTCCTCGTCAGGTTGCAACTGGAGTATCAGTGCACAGGCCAACATTTAATAGCATGGTTTTAAGTTTCAAAAATATCATAATCACATAATGTAAAGCATTATAAACATATTGCAGTCAGACCATAACTTATCATAGTTTCATAATGGTGGCATACATAGAGAGATTACTTCAACAACTGTAAACACTTACAGTACTTGTCGTTCTTTACTTGTATACTTTCAACTTTTGATCTCTTTACTTGCCTGTTTGCTCCCTTGACTCCCTAATATCATCATATCATCTTTTAGTAACTTATATAACATTCAACATTTGTGTTTTATCCATGTATAGGTCTCGGCTTTGCAGGTTTAATTACCTAGAGGAGTTGTTTTGCTTACTTACCCACTTGTGTAGGTTTTAGGACATTATTAGGTCATCATAACACTTAATAGAATTATTAAAGATTTCATTCTAGGCATGTATAGGTTCGACCACCATAGATAAACATCTAGGAATATAATTTTTAAAACATGCTTTCAATTATATTATTAACTTAACATGGTTAGATCCTTTCAACATTAATCAAATAAAACCTCTTTTAGCTACATACCATTCGGCCTTATTGCCCTAAAATACCTAAGGGATTACTTCTAAAACATGCTTCTAACATTATTGATAATTTATCATATTTAAATCCTAGAGCATCATTCAAAACATCATCTTATATATTCGGCCAACTAAGGTTATGATCATGCAAAATTGATTTAGAACCTAGGCTACTAAACATGCTAATCTAACATCATCATTTCATCATCTTTCATATCATTTAAACATCTCTCCATGCTTATAATTATCATACATGGTTCGGCCTTCTAGGGATCATATACTTAGGATATCACTTTCATGCTTTTACATGTCATTCCTAACCAAGAAGGTTCATAGGCTTACCTTTGATGATGATCAACGACTTAAGGAAACACTTCTTGACCTTTGACTACTTTGAATCTTCTTGAATGAACTTCCTTCCTCCTTGAACATACAAGGCCGCAAGCTTAAAGAGAGGAGAAGAGGGATTTTCTTGCTTAGAGATGAAGGGTTCTTTGGTGGAATTATTAGGAAGAAGGACTAAGATCCAGGCTTGTATTTGATCTTGGAACAATTAGGTATTTCTCACTAACACACTCACCATTTCGAAGCATTCATGGACTTCACAAAATGAACTAAACTCTTTGCTCTTTCCTTTGGTAGTGCCGCGGCTATAGAGGGAAAAAGGAGAGACTAAAGCTTGTTCAAATAGGAAACCTAGAAGCCTTGCCATTACTTGATTGCTGGTAGGTTTCGATCACATTAAATGAGAGTAAGGTGGTGATTTGTTGTCATAGGTTAGATTGCTTAATTAGGGACAAGAACATGATGTCAATTTCCTTGATTAAGGAAATTTAGTGATTGCTTGATTTAAGGAATTGATGATGTGTGACTAATCGTCATTAAAAGTTGCTCCCTTGATTTAAGGGATTGATGAGGTGTGACTAATCGTCATAAAGGTTGCTTCCTTGATTTAAGAAACAGAATTATTTGATTGATTGACATATTGTCATCAATTTGCTTGATTTAGGGAAAGTGATTGACTACTAATCATCATAATCCTAACTTCCTTGTTTAAAGGAATTTGACTGGCTTGACTTAAGGAAATTCGATTTGCATTTAATGGCTTGAAAATCAAATAAAATCAAATTCATTTCCTACACCTAGGCCGCGGATTTTAAATGCTTGGAAGGAAAATATTTCCTTTAATTTTGGACCATGATTTATTCCTTAAGATTATGGACCTTTAACCTATTAACCTGACCTAATTTGTGCCTATTTTTCCATGATTTTATGACACTTTAAATTGACTTCTTAGAGCTTGTTTTCTCTAGTAAAACCGTGGGCTTCTTGCTTGTAGGGAAAGAATTCTAATTTAATTCCTAGTAATATAGTACTTCTTTAGGTTTATTATGTCATGGCCTTACTTTGGGCTTTAACTTGATTTGGGTTTCATTTACCTTATTGGACTTTACTTTATCATATAGAGCTTTCTTTGTATCACTTGGACTTGTCCACATTAAATGGAATTAAAACTTCCTTTGTTGGGTTATACTTTGATCCATGAATTCATTGGATCCCTAATGCTTATGTCTTTGGTCCATTGGACCCATACTTCTAATTTACTTAATCATAAACTATTTCATCTGAAATGTCTCGTTTATTAATTATCATAATTCTTCATTAATCATGATACAATATTTAGGGTTGTTATATTCAAGTGCCATGATTTAACACTTTAATAAACCTTCATGTCTTCAAACATCACCTTGAAGTTGGGTTTCTTTATACTTCTTTCATTACACCACATATATTATCACATTTGATAAACTAATTCATGCCCAAACAAGTCATGACCAATTCTTTCTACTTATACTTAAACTTAGATATTATGTACTAAACATGGTCAATGGATCAAACTTGGTTTCCATATCTTTATATTACTTGATTATACCTAATTCTTGATTTCTTACAACCACTTGAATTTAGAACACTTCCTAAGACCTTTTTGCATAAATGGCCGAATGTAACATAAACACAATCATCAAGCATCCTCATTTTAAATGACTATTTAATTAGCCTAATCAACACTATTACAATTAAGGACCAATATTCATCATTCCATTTAATTTAACAACTCTCTTAAGTACCCTTTCAAGTTATGATTGAATTAGGCATAACTAGGTTCCACGGATTTTTACACACTTTCATTAATTCCCAACTTGGTTCACTTAACACTATATAATCCAATATACCTTAATTTACCTTTATATTAAACCAAACAACTCATATTTTCATTATTCCTCATTATGGCATAATTACATAGAATGAATTTCATGAATTTTCCATATTTTATATCATCAATATAATGTCTCATTCACAACATATATACTCAAGTCATCTTCCCTATTTTTCTCTATATTGTCAATTAGCCTCTTTGATTTTCCACCAAACCATATTCTTTTTCTTTGCTTAATTTGTGCACAATTCATCTACCAATCAATATATAAACAAAATCCCACACTTATATCCAACATCCAATCATGATAATTCATCATCAAAATATCAAGAAAACCTAAAATTAATCTTTTATTTTTAACCATTGAAGTGGGAATTTCTTACCTTAAAAACTCTCTAAATCAACAAGAGATTCTTCTACAAGCTTCAACCATAGAATAAACATCTTCTAGCCTCCATGAACAGCGAAGGGTCGAAGATGAGAAGAAGAGATTTCTTCCAATAGAGAGTTTTTCCAAGACAACTAACACCAAGGGTTTTGTTCTTCAAGTTGCTAGGATTAATTTTTGTGAAAGGTTCTTAACCTAAAAATGCCTTTTGATGGATGAACTAAGCTTCCAAAGTCCATCAATGGTGTCTATATAACACATCAAATAATTGAAAAATGACATTAAGAATTAAAATCATGATTTAGAGGGTTTAATTAGTGAAAATCCTGAATTTCGAGTTAAAATACCCATTAGGGGTAAAATGATAATTTGACAAAAATGTCCAATTTTTAACTCTAACCGGAGAAATACCCACTAAGTTTTCATGTATATATATGGCTAGTATTTGACTGTTGCGCGTATAGCAGCTGCAGAAATATAAACCCTATATATATAAAGAAATATCACATAAGTCACTACTTAAAATTCAATGAACTATTTCATATTTAAAAGAGACAAGTCAAATAATTATATAAGTTATGTTCAAAAACTTAAAAAAAAGAGTTTAACAACTCCTACAACCAAGTTTCAAAACATCAAAAGAATAAAGTTTAATAACTTCTAAATTATATCAATTGATTCAAATCAAGCACATCATTTTGCATCAGTTGCATGTCCTCAATGTCCGCTTCTCTTGATTCAAAATCTATATCAACGTGGTACTCACCTTTTCACTAGTGGCTTCATCTTCTTCTTTCTTTGCAACAGCGACCTCACGCGAGGTTATTTTTTAAAATAACTAGAAGAAGATACTATGCATTTTGATTTCAGGGAAATGGAAAGGGTTTTTTATTATAAAAAAAGGGGGTTAAAAGTTGACCCAATTCAATTTTTTTTTGGGAAAAAGACCTGGTTCGATTTTTTCATTAAAGTAAAAACGTAGAAACTTGCGTTTTTACACGGAGTTTTTACCGTTTTTTACTGAGGAGAGTTTTTACTTGCATTTTAACACATATCACTTCAGTTTTTACTCTTTGCACGATTCTTTTGTTTAGATTGTCTGTCTGTTTGGAAAAAGAAAAACAAAATATTTCAAGGTTAAGTAGCAATTTTAAGTTAGCAATAGAACTTTTGAAATGTAAAAAAAGGGAAAAGCTACAGCTTGATCTTTAGGATTGCTAAGGTTTTGATCCTAGTGCGTTTTCAAAGTAAGGAATGAAAAGTCAAACACTTAATTCCTTAAGAGAGTGTTCCGGAGAATTTTTATCACTCGTTCCTAAACTTGCGTTAACATTGTTAGTACTGCAACATCACTTGGAAGCTTCGAGAGGACAAGGGCCATCGTTCAACTAAGCTTGAGCCAAATAGCCAACCTTTACATCATTCTATAGTCACCCATATCCAAGCCAAAACGACCATTTTATTCAAAACCACACTCCATCATCATGAATTCCATCCACCGGAGCAAGGAACGACAAATATCGAACAAACCAGGAACATCAGCAAAGAAAGTCCAAGGACTTTTGAGGAACGCCCAAATCAAGAAAGAAAGAATAAACTGCTGCCAAATATAGAAAAAGAAACATGTTTCCCCAAAAAGGAAAATAAGAAAGCAGTCAAAAACAAAGGCGTTCTTAAGAAAATTTAAAAAAGATGTTCTTGTGAAAAAGAAGAAAAGATCAATCGTTCATTGCTCTAAAATACCTAATTCTCAAATATGACCACCCAAACTCAAGCCCCGTTACAAGCCTTAAAAGTCCCTTCGATTGGAGAAAACAAGTGATTCACAAGAAAGCAGAGACAATTCGTAAAGGTAGAGAAAATGGATTCTCTTATGCAGTGGCGGAGTCACGTTATGCGTGGGAGGGGCCTTGGCCCCAACTAAATTTCAAAAATTAGTCACATTTTAAACGTGGTTAATTAACCGTGGCTAAATAATCTTTAACATTTTAGTGTTTAGCACCAGCTAAATTTTCCTTAGCCCTTGCTGGATTAAGAAGCTGGCTCCGCCACTGCTCTTATGTATTATTTAGTATGACCATATCATGTGAGAGAACTTTAACCATCAATTAACAAATCAATGGTGATGATTTTATAACTTTCTTTCTTAATATTTTTTCTCTCTCTTCCTTTATCACTATTAATTCATGTTTATAGTGTAAGGATCTTCCAAAATAACATGATCATTAAATAACATATTACTCAACTCTCCATTAAAAAAAACTCAAAACTCCAAGTCCTGTAGTTGTATTATACACTAAGCTACCCACAATCATTTAATTTCTCAGCTCGAACTAACACCGAGTAGAAAATATGATTTTGTGATTAGCACATTAGATGGGTTTAATTGGCAGAGAGATAGAATAGTCTTGTGCCAGTTGCTTGAGTTAATACCAGAATCCACGTGGGGAGTCTCCACTATTAAATTAAGCAAAAATTGGCATTCAACCTCTTTGATAGAAATTCTGCCAACGATTATGACACAATAGTCCGGATTCTATTGGTTGTGGCATTAGATCATAACTGGAGAAAAATAGTTTACCGGTAAATAACAAATATTAGAATTGGAAAATTCTCTTGGAGGATTAAGACATATAATTGGGTCAAGTTGATGATGACAGACCAACAAGCTGATAATATAAAAACATGATTTTCAGATGGCATTTATACTTTATGCTAAGCTAACTTATAAAGTTTATATTGTGACCAAGAAAAAAGAAAAGTCTCGTGTATAAATTATATTTAAAATTGAGACAGAGTTAAGAGGCTTTGGTTTATACTAAAAAAAAAAAAAAAAAAGTTTGGGCCCCGCAATCTGTGGACCCAGCTGGCACCCCACAAATCAATGGTAAATCAGAATCAATCTTGTAGAGAAATCATGTGAAAATCGTGGTTGTGAAAGCAAGTGTTGCCACTCAGAGGAACCTAAGGAGAAGCTGCTCTGAAAAGAAGGACAAACACTGTAAACACGTAAGAAACAGAAGAGATAGGTATAAATAGACTAAAGCCACCAGAAAAAACAGCTGGTTAGTTAGTAATATTTAGGTGTAAAATTACAATTATATCAAATGGCATGTTATTCAATTTCAACACGGGAAAGAAATTAGCTGAACTGTATCCTTCTAAAGTCCATGCTGGTTTATATTCCCTTCTTACTTTTTTTCCTTTTTTCTCCTTTGGCTTCTTTTTCTTTTCTTTTAATTTCTTTCTTCTTTTTTCTTTATCTTTAAATAAATCCAATTCTTTTATGGAGAATAATAAAAGACAAACAGCTCTATTTTAATGCCCCTCCACTCATCAAACCCCTTACCTTGGGAAAACGTACAATCATGGAAAGTGATGCTAGGGAAAACTTCTTTAGCACATCTACCACCAATACTAAAACAACCACCACATTCACATCCTCCTCCCCTTCCTCTTCAACATCATCAACAACAACAACAGCACCAACATCTTCTACCTCAAACTCAAATTCATGCATCAAACAAGCCTCCATAAAAAGCCCTCCAAGTGACTCAACAAGAAGAGCTCAAAACTCACAAAATGACAAAAAAAGGCAGAGAAGTGAGAATGAGGGAAAACACTCCACTTACAGAGGTGTAAGAATGAGAGCTTGGGGTAAATGGGTGTCTGAGATTCGTGAGCCAAGAAAGAAGTCAAGAATATGGCTTGGAACATACCCTACAGCAGATATGGCAGCTAGAGCACATGATGTAGCAGCTTTAGCTATCAAAGGCCATTCAGCTTACCTCAATTTTCCTAATTTGGCTCAACATCTTCCAAGGCCTCTCACCGCATCTCCCAAGGACATTCAGATTGCAGCTGCAAAAGCAGCAACCAATTTCTTTGAGGAGACTAAGCATTGTCAAGTTGAAGCTGAACATACCAAAGCAGAACAAGGTTCATGTTCAAATCTATCATTGGAGAGTACTCAAGAGTCATCAAGTTCTCCCTCTAGTAATGATGATGACACACTGTTTGACCTACCAGATCTTTTCCCAGATGGAAAAAATGGACTTTTCTCCTATTCTTCTTCTTCTTCTTCTTGGCATTTATGTGCAGTTGATACTGGGTTCAGGCTTGAGGAGCAACTTTTGTGGGAGAAATAGTGCTTGTAGAGAGTGTTTCATTTAAAAAAATAAAATAAAAGTGTAAAAAGACAATAAAATTTTGAGTTTATCTTCCTGTTTAGTCATTGCATTCTGATATCAGATTACCACTTGAGGAAAAATTTTACATTTGAATCTGTAAATGATGGGTGTTGTCTATTGCTATTTTTGTTCAGCTTAGTTCTGCAGTGATTAGATTAAAAATAAATGGAAAAAAAAAATGATGACAAATGTGAGGCACTGTACAATGGTATATTTTTTGGAAACATACATCAGATTGGAAATTTCATTTTTCTAAGTCTCGCTATCAATGGTATTTACTTTTTTGTTTTTTGTAATTTCTTCTCCGATTCATCGATTACGGATTAATTTGGTTCAAGTTGGACAGACTATAAGGACGGCAAAATTTTATTTACCAAAGTTGCGTTAACTTACTTGAGACGTCTGATTAAACCGAAATTATTTCGTGATAGTTAATCCAAAGTTCGTGATACTATAAATGGTACTGACTAGATTATAGAGAATTGGTGCCTATCCTTTTTTACACACTGAATGGCATATTTGCTTATTTGAGGAAAAGATCTTGTTTTAAAAGAGCATTATGCTTTCTTTATTTTGTTCTCAACATTTAGATGAAGGTTTGATGCAGTTGACTCTAAAGCAAGGCAACCTGAACACATTCTTGCTTTTCTTTATCTTTTTGTTGGAAAGATACCCCATGAGGCAAAATGCATCATGTAGTAATAATTACTTTACCAATTGGCTTATAAAATATACTATCAGATAACAAGTTGTGCTCATATAAATAACCAGAAGGACCCAGATGAAATAATTATATTTCCCCCACCATCACTTTTTGCTTCATGATTAAGCATAAGAAATTTTGTCTGATTCGTGGTTTCTTTATACCCCACATGATGGTACCCAAAGAAGTTGATAACATGCATCTTCTAACAAAAGAAAATATATATATATAGGGAAATAGTTAAATTTGCATCGCAACGGGCCTTGTTTTCCAATTAGAATTTTCAAAAGCCACCTGTAAAGAATCTTCGGATACACCACCTCAAAAGCTAGCTCAAAGAGTGGGACTGTCCAAGGCCTTATAAAAGCTACATTAATTGTCCACACAATCAACGTGGGACTATATATCTCAACACGTCTCCTCACACGAGAACCCTTTGGGCTAGAAGTGTGGATATTGCACAGGCTCAATTTTTGGTTTACCTTTTTGTGCTTTAATTTTAATTTTACTTTAAAGTGGGAGGCAGTGAGGATCTAACTTGTGACCAATCTGATACCATATAAAGAACCTTAGAATATACTACCCAAAAGCTAGTTCAAAAGGTGATAGTGCCCAAGGCCTTATAAAGGCCACATTAATTGCCTACACAATCAATGTAGAACTATATATCTCAACAAAATGTGCTAAATGACTCACCTTCGGCAGAAAAAAGAGAAAAAGGGAAAGCGAAATTAAAACAATCACATACTTTTCACCAAAAAAAAAAAAAAAAACACAATCACATACTATATCTCCTTTGACACTAATAGATAATTGTACACGATTTATTTTGCAATTGGCCAATTATCTTTTCTACGTCACCATCGGCTTAGTATACAAAGTACAATGATTATTGCCACTTCTTCCACGTGTAAGTTTTTGCAAATACTTTTACCAAAAAAGAAGAAGAAGTTTTTGCAAATACAAACAAGTTAGCTAATTAACCTAACCCGCAGATACATCACCACTTTTCTTGTAATTAAAATAACAATTTATATTAAAATAGATCTATTGGAGATTTTTTGATAGTATTCTTTACTTAGTAAGCTAAAGTTAATCTCTCAATATAAGATACGGACAAATATCAAGGATGAAAATTGTAACACCTTGTTCTAGAATTGATTTATTGACATTGCATATGATATTAAGTCCAGTTACAATCATATTTATTGAATTAAATTACGGATAAATTTGTCTTTTTACTTTATTGCATAAACATTGATTCCTTACTTGCATAATTCAAACTTAATTGCAACTCATACATAGTGCAAAAACATCTTACATTAGCTTAACATCATTAACCATGTAGACCCCATAAGCCATAATGGTGTAAAAGCTTATATTTTCATTTCTGGACAGCCCGCTTTAGCGCGTTGCTGCATGCAGAACTTCCTCTATTCTGTGCGCTCTCTTTAGGTGTTTTTCTTCACGTTAGCACACTGCACCCGAATGTCCTAATTCCTAAGCGCGCTTCCTCGCACTTTAGCGCTCTCTTTGAGCCTCTTTTCTAAAATAGGAGAGCGTTAAAGAACACAAATGTGATCATTTCGGGTTAATTGAAATTTTTGGATATCTCAACCTCACTTTGAGTACCTAATTCACCTCATTTGCAACTCAGTTACATTTATAATAGACACACTCCATTTCTTTGGGCTTCTTCATGCCCTATCAATTTCTTAGGCTACAACTCATTGAATTGCATCATACATACATGTGACTTGTGTGCCAAGCTATGGCTCGTTGCCTTACATACATGTTCTCATCTCTTAAATCTCAACCCTTTTGATTATGCCTCATGGCATACAACACTCATGGTTGCCAAAATGACATGCTCTCTTTTTCATTAATATCTAATTAACATGAACTTTATCATATTTTGCAACATATGCAATTTGCCTCAATGGCTCATCAAACAATATAATCGCATAAGCCCTCCTTCATATATTCCTTTCTCAGCTTAATACATCTCATATATAATCTCATCATACAATATCTTTAAATACATTCTTGGAACATCAATTTTTCATAACTTCATTACACATTTACATGTTCTCAAATTACATTTATATCATCAAAATGGAATTTATATAAGTCCTATATGTAACAACCCTCATCATCAAGTTAGGTTAAGCAAAGGAATTAAGTAAGGATTTAAGAAATTAAGTATGTTGTAACACCTCGTCTGCAGCCGGTTAATTAACATGCATATGGTACAAAAACGCATCATAAAACTATGATTTAAGCGGAATACTTATCTAATTATTGCATTTACGTTATTCTTAATGTAAAAAGACGGATAAACATTTTCCTTTATCATGAACTTTTATCTTACGTTATTCTTAACGTCTTAAAAACTATTTTCCTTATGTATATGTATGTATTGCCAAGTGAAATTCCTAAATCCAATTTGCTTGGATATACCACTATTGTATATATAGTGGTACATAGGATGTATCATATCTCTGGCCAGTAGACAGTTTGTCTTCAGGCGTTACGGACTTCCACTGGATAGGTCTCTATGAGGGAGTTCCATTTGACCTGGGGTCATGGTGTGTCATCCGTAGAGGAGCATACTAGGAAGTCTCGGGTGTATATGAATGGAGGGCGCCTTCGCTGATGTTCTGGGAACACTTCCTTGGATTGGAACCCGTAGGCTATATCCCGAGGCCAATAAGCCGGATGTTGCATGATATTGACATCGACCATTCCAGCTTCATCATATTATATTCCCTATGCTTCCCTACTGCACTAAATCCCTTGTTTTATCCCGTTTTGTAATGTTGTATTATATTATTGATGTGCATCGAAGTGAGCCATTGGGCGGAGTAATCTCCAGAACCTCTGGGTTACTAAGATATATTCATATATCTCACCCCGTTTTAGAGACTTTATTTCAGGTAATGACAGTGGTGTTGCAGTGGCGGGAAAGAAGCCCGTAGGATGAGCTTATGGACGTAGTGTGTATTTTGCATTCTCTGGCAGATTTGCTTGTCCAACTTCAAACGATGATAACCGGAGCAAACGAGAACTTTATGACTTGTGTGATATCTTGTTAGAAAGATAATTGAGACTAGAATAATATACTAAAATATGAGAGGTTTGCGGCATGCGGATTTTCTGCAGTAACCAGAATACCAAATCATGTTCGGATAGGTAAAAACCGTAAAAGTGAGATTTAAGCTAAGTGGGTTTATGGGAACCCCTTAGTGACTTGAGAGGAGTGTTATATGATATCTAAGAATTTTATATAATTATTCCGCAATAAGTTTTCAGTTACGGTCACAGCTTTATTTATTACGCTTTATTATTGCTTTACATGCTCGCGTAATAAAAAGAAAAAAGTTTACTCACATTTTTATAAATGAATTGTTGTGATTATAACTGCGCTTAATATCATAATCAATGTTAACAATGCTGGTGTACAACGGGCTGTTACATTTTATGGTATCAGAGCAGTTTACTGGGGAACTCTGATTATGTATGACTGTATTTTATGTTGCATAGCTATCTGTGAACTCTTTATGATTAATGTATATGTGATTCCTCAATGTGGGTCTGATCAGCTCATTCCTTTGTGTTGCATGTCAGTTATCATGAAGAGGGCTCGTGGTCGCCGTGGAACACGAGGTGTAGATCCTTAAGCGCCTGATCCGGTGACTGCAGTTCTGAATGCTCTGCAGGCGAAGACGGCTGCTAATAGAACCATGACAGAAACCTGATGAAGAATAATCAGGATATGCTGCAGGCCTTCATGACTGAGATGAGGGCTGAGAGAGCTCAGCATAGGAGGGATGATTTTACTCCGCATACGGCTACGGTGACTCCTACACCTACGCCATCTGTTACACCCCAGCAAGAGGGGAGTGGGGCTAGTCACCATTTTGGTGAGGCTAGTCATCCCACTGTGGATCCTACATATATTGCTCAGCCTTCTATTGATCCTACTCATGTTGCTCAGTCCTCTGGGGTTGTTGAGTAGTTGGATGCTGGTGCTGCTGATGAGCGGAGGCTCATATCCTTCAGAAAACACAAACTGCCAGCATTTCAAGGGTCAAAGGACCCGAAGGTAGTTACTACATGGCTGTTGGGGATGGACAAGATATTTCAGGTAATGAGGTACCAGGATCCCCAGAAATTGATGTACTCTGTATATATGCTAGAGGGTGATGCCCACGAATGGTGGTGCAATGCATCTCGCCCGTTTGTTATTCAGGGGGAGGAGCTGACGTGGGATTTATTTGAAGGTTTATTTCATGAAGAATATTTTCCCAGCGATGTCCGGGAAGCTAAACAGGGAGAATTTGACAAGCTAGTGCAGGGTTCCATGACAATTGATGCTTACTTGGCCAAATTCAATGAATTGGTCAAGTTTGCCAATTATGGGGGTATTATGCCTACTCCTGAATTTTTATCTGCTAAATTCCAAAGAGAACTAAGTGAAAAGATTGCAAAGATAATGTCGAATACTGTTGTGAGAAATTTTGCTGATCTGGTGACCCAGTGTAAGAGGGTCAAGACTGTTTATGGCAGATATCCAAAATCCAATACTGCAAAAGATCAAGAAGTTAAGAGGACATCTGGTCCTTCTGGTTTTAATTATAGAGGTGGCTACCATCACAATAATAACAGAGGTAGGGGGTTGCAGGTAAGGCAGCCTCCTGGTCAATTTAAAAGAGGTGGTGGTTAGAGGGGTGGTTATAATGACAGGAATCCCGCTCCTCAATGTGATAAGTGTAAGAGGTATCATCAGGGTCCTTGTACTGCGGCTCCTAATTCATGCTTTAAATGTGGTAAGGTTGGGCATTTTGCCAGGGAATGTTATAGCAATATTGGGCAGGCTGTGAATCTGCAGGCCTTGCCACCTGTTCCTACTGTGGGACGTGTGTACACTACCAATGTGCAGCAGACAGAGAAGGCACTGAATCTTGTGAAAGGTATAATTTTCATCTCTAATAATGATTTATTTGTGTTGTTTGATTCGGGAGCGACGCATTCGTTCGTGGCGGAATATGTTGCTTAGGGGTTGAACTTAAGGGTAACACGAATGATTCCCCCTATGCGTATTACTACTGCTACAGGAGAGGTTAGTGATTCCTCCTTTATTTGTAAAGAAGTCGGGTTTGTCTATGAAGGCAGGGATTAGACTATTGATTTGATTATCTTGCCCCTGGCCTCTGTTAATTTGATTTTGGGTAGGAACCAGTTGTCTCAAAACTGCGTAATGATTGATTGCTGCGAAAAGAGGTTGATACTATCTCACGAGAGGCCCTCTGTTTGTCCGTCTCCTTATTTGTCTGTCTGTCAAACTATTAAAGCCTTGAAGGCTGGTGATCTGGGTTATGTCTTCTTGGGTGGATTGGTGGGTGACATGGAGTTAGAAATTTCAAGTATTCCGGTGGTTAATGAATTTGCGAATGTATTTCCTGACGAGATACCGTAATTTTCACCTGAGAGAGAGATTGAGTTCTTTATTGATTTGTTGCCTGGTGTAGGGTCTATCTCTTTGGCTCCATACCGGATGTCGCCACTGGAGCTGGCTGAGTTGAGGAAGCATATTGTAGAGCTATCTACGAAGAACTTTATCAGACAGAGTGTGTCTCCATGGGGAGCACCGATAATATTCGTAAAAAAGAAGGATGGTAGCATGAGATTCTGTACTGACTACTGGCAGCTGAATAAAGTTCCGACTAAGAACAGGTACCCGTTGCCACGTATTGATGATTTGCTGGATCAATTGAGGGGTGCCTGTGTATTCTCTAAGATTGATCTCTGGTTCGGATACCACCAGATCCGGATTAAGCCGGAGGATGTGCCTAAGATGGCTTTTCGATCCAGATACGGACACTTTGAGTATCAAGTGATTCCTTTTGGGCTTATCAATGCCCCTGCGGTGTTCGTGGATTATATGAATCGCATTTTTAAACTATATTTGGACCAGTTCGTGATAGTATTCATTGATGATATCCTAATTTATTCCAAAAGTAAAGAGGATCATACGGAGCATCTGAGGACTGTGTTGCAGGTGTTGAAGGATAAAAATTTGTATGCCAAGCCATCGAAGTGTGAATTCTGGCTATCAAAGGTGCAATTTCTGGGTCATGTTATTTCTACTAATGGTGTTGCGGTGGATCCAAGTAAGATTGAAGCGGTAAGTGATTGGGAACGACCTAAGACTGTGACTGAGATCAGGAGCTTTCTGGGTCTTGCTGGTTATTATCGCAGGTTTATGGAAGGGTTTTTCGCTATGGTATTGTCGTTGACCCGATTGACACGAAAGGATACTCCTTTTGTGTGGACCCAGGAATGTGAAGACTATTTTCTAACTCTTAAAGAGAAATTGACTACTGCTCCTGTGTTGACTCTTCCCGATCCGAAAAGTGAGTTTGAATTATAATGTGATACTTCCGAGAAAAGTTTGGGGAGTGCATTGATGCAAGAAAGGAGAGTGGTTGCTTATGCTTCTAGGCAGTTGAAGCCTCATGAAGAGAACTATCTGACGCACGACTTGGAGCTTGTTGCTATTGTGTTTGCCTTCAAAATCTGGAGGCATTTTCTAAACGGGATGAAGTTTGATGTGTTCAGTGCTCACAAAAGTTTGAAATATTTGTTTGATCAGAAAGAACTGAACATGAGACAACGGAGATGGGTTGAATTCCTAAAGGACTATGATTTTGAACTGAAATACCATTCGGGTAAAGCTAATGTGGTGGCAGATGCCTTGAGTAGGAAGTTTGTCAGTTTGTCTCATATGATGATGTGGGATAATGAACTGTTCGTCCCAGGTAGGATTTGTATTACTGAGTTGACAAGAATTGAGAATGAACTGCTTGGGAAGATTAAAGAGACTCAAATACGAAATGATAGTGTGAAATACTTAAAAGGCCAGAGCGGTGTATCTGTGAATGAACAGGGAGTGTTATTATATCAGGGAAGGATTGTGGTGCCCAAGGAGTTAGCAGAGGAGGTCATGGTTGAGGCCCATAAGGGTCAGTATGCTATTCACCTAGGTACTACAAAAATGTATCAAGATCTGAAAGTTAATTTCTGGTGGCCTGGGATGAAAAAGGATGTGACAGATTATGTATCAAGGTGCTTAATTTGTCAGAAAGTGAAAATAAAACATTAGAAACCTGCTGGTTTACTTCAGCTACAGGATATACCAGAGTGGAAATGGAAGAACATCTCTATGGATTTTGTTGTAGGTTTGCCTCGGACTCATGCTAATTATGATTCAATTTGGGTTATAGTGGACAGACTTACGAAGTCTGCACATTTTCTGCCAGTGCGGGTGGATTTCTCTACGGAGAAATTAGCAAAATTATATATGAATGAGATTGTAAGCCTCCACGGGATTTCAGTTAGTATTGTAAGTGATTGGGACCCAAAGTTTACTTCACACTTTTGGGGAGCCTTGCAGCAGGCTTTTGGCACTCAGCTTAGACTGAGCATTACGTATCACCCGCAGACTGATGGTCAGACTGAGAGGACCATGCAGATACTTGAGGATATGCTGAGAGCTTGCACACTGGAGCAGGGTACTGCTTGGGACAGGTACTTGTCATTGGTGGAATTCTCGTATAATAACAGTTTTCATTCCATTCTGGGCATGTCACCGTATGAGGCATTGTATGCACGGAGATGTCGTACTCCTACTTGTTGGACTGAAGTGGGTGGCAAAGAGAGATTTGGTGTGGATTTTGTGCAGGAGACTTCAGTGCAGATTGAAATGATCAGAGAAAAACTTAAACAGGCACAGAATTGGCAGAAAAGTTACTATGATAATAGACACAGACCGCTGGAATTTGAAGAAGGTGACTATGTATTTATGCGATTATCTCCTATCACGGGTGTTGGCTGAGCATTGGGCGTAAGGAAGCTGAGTCCTCGGTTCATTGGGTCGTATCAGATTTTGAAAATAGTGAGATTAGTGGCCTATCATCTTGCCTTTCCTCCACAGTTGTCGAATCTACACGACGTTTTCCATGTATCGCAGCTGCAACGTTATGTTTCGGATGAATCATATGTGGTGATACCGAATGACATTGAAATTCGGGAGAACTTGAAGACTCCTATAGGTACTATTGATATCCTTCATCGCAGTGAAAAAAGGCTGAGAAGAAAAAATATTCAATGGGAAGAACGTACACCTGAGGAGACTACTTGGAAACGAGATGATGAAATTCTTCGGCTGTAACCTGAGTTAACGGACAGGTATGATTAATTTTGCGGACAAAATTTCTAAAATGAGGGGTGAATATAACACCTCGTATTTCTAAAACATATATTTATATATGTTATATGGATTAAAGGACAGGATTAGTGAAAATCCTGAAATTAGGGTTAAAATAAAAAGGAAGGGTAAAACAGTAATTAGCCAAACACGTAATCCTAGGAAAGTGAAATTGAGTAGGAGGTCTCAAATGAGAAAACAAACCCTAGAAATGGATTCAGAACGAAAAATTAAGTGGTCAGGCAAGTTTCTGAAAATCTTGTGAATAGTGTTTTTACCGGTTAAAAATAATGCGGTACAACTACACCATAAAGCGGGCCGAATGAATTTTGAGCTCTATGATTGGATATAAGTTATAAATGGTACATAGGACTAGGAAATATGATTTCTGGTGAAAATTGATGGAAATTAGATTGTTTGGGGATGCATGCCCACTGCGTGCATAACAGCTTAAAACTGCGATTTCTCCGAACGACCGGAATACTCCGGATCCATCTGATCAAGGACAATGGTTAATGTTAAAAATTATAGTTTCTGAATAATTTATGAAATTATGGACGTTTAGTGGAATAAGCGGGAGATTTGAATTTATTTGAATCGCGTGAGGTGGCGGTGGGACCCACCCCACTTAAGTGACCTTTAAACACATGGCATTGTGTCACTATTCATCATCTTTTTCTCCTTTCTCTCTCATCAAAACTGTGCTCCTTCCCCTTCCATGGACAAGTTTGGTTCAAATTTTCTTTCTCTCCTAACTCACTCAAATCCAACAAAGTTTGTCATCAAACTTTAAGTAAACGATCATTCGAACACAACCATACCATCCACAAGCCTTGAAACTCACTAAATTTGGAGAAATCTCCCATATACAACAGCGACCAAGTGAAGGTTTTTGGTGCTCTTGGAGTTGATTGATCCTCCAATGCTTTAGTATGTTGTGGAGGAGTCCTAGGCCTTGCTTGTAAGTAAGTTTCCACACTTTTGATTGGTTGAATTGATGGATCCAAATTCATGAACCCTAGAGCTTGCATGCTTGATTGATGTAGTTAGAGAGCTCAAATTGAAATTGTGTATTAGATAAAAGTGGCTTAGAATAATATTTTAGAGTGATAGAAACCGTAAAAAATATTGATGAATTTGGTTAATAACTTAGGAAAATTTTGAGTTGGGATGTTAACACTTTGTGAAATTGATATGTTCAATGATTATGTAATTGAGTTGTGGAGTTTTTGTACGAGTTAATTATAGGATTGTAAGGTGTGTGTAAGTATGAAATTGGATTGAATACCCCTAGGTGTAGGGACATGATGAGTTCGACCATGTGAGGGCTTGTGGGACTTGATGTTGTAAAAATTGTATAATTGTTGTTGTGTGGTTGTGTATGGTATTTAAATGAATTGGATGTTGGTTGGATGCATGAGGATTGGGGGAGGAACCATTGGATAGGCATAAGCGTAAGAATTGGCCTAAAAGAGGATAATTGCAAAAGTAGTGTTGGGATGGAGTCGGATGAAAAATGGGACTTGAAATGATGTTGTGGTAACCTTAGAATTCTAATGGTAAATTAAAATAAAATTAAGAAAATTATTTGGTAATTTTGGCCTTAATGGCCGAAGCTATGCATGTGGGAGGGGTGCTTTGGTGCTTTGTAATTTTTGTTAATTGCACCATGTGTTGATGATCCTCGTGTGATCACTGTAGGTTGCCTCCCACGAAAGTGAACTTGGAGCTTTGAGCTTGGTGAGTTGCTTTTGGTCCTGGACCAAAGGGATTTTGGCATTTCTTAAAGTACCAAGCTCAGGGACATATTGAATTGGAGCTATCAAGCAAGAAGGATTAATCAGGTAATCCCTTGGTACTGGGGTTTGATCCCTGTGTGTGTTCCACCATGCCTCTTGAAGGTAGTGGTTGGAGGTGTATGTTGGTAGTATAGTATAACATGATCATGCATATTGTATGTATAGTGGTACATAGGATGTACCGTGTCTCTGACCAGTATACAGTTTGCCTTCAGGCGTTACGGACTTCCACTAGATAGGTCTCCATGAGGGAGTTCCAGTTAACCTGAGGTCGTGGTGTGTCATCCGTAGAGGAGCACACTAGGAAGTCTCGGGTGTATATGGATAGAGGGTGCCTTGGTTGATGTTCTGGGAACACTACCTTGGATTGGAACCCGTAGGCTATATGCCGAGGCCAATAGGCCAGATGTTGCGTGGTATTGGCATCGACCATTCCAGCTTCATCGTATTTTATTCCCTATGCTTTCCTACTTCACTAAATCCCTTGTTTTATCTTATTTTGGAATGTTGTATTATATTATTGATATGCATCAAAGTGAGCCATTGGGCGGTGTAATCTCCAGAACCTCTGGGTTACTGAGATATATTCGTATGTCTCACCCCATTTTGGGGACTTTATTTAAGGTAGTGGCAGTGGCGTTGCAGCGGCGAGCAAGAGGCCCGTAGGATGAGCTTATGGACGTAGTGTGTATTTTTCATTATGTGGTCCTTTGGCCTAGGCTAGTCTTAGGACCTGAACATTGTATTAAGCTAGGACTATTCATATTGTCATATTTGTTCATGTCACTTTTTGGCTAAGCTTAGCTTATGTTTCACCATGTTTTCATTTGGAGATTTATTTGTATTATGTTCCATTTGAGAAGATGTAATTGTAATCTTGAGACTTTGTGTAATATTGAAGCATGTATATGATGAAAGGGCAATAGGTCTATTCTAGGATTTGATTTATGTTTTATGTCAAAGAAATGCATGCATAGGAATTAATTTGATTGAAATGGTTTAAGATTTGATAATGCAATTATAATTGTAAAGTAAGCTAATTGATATGAATTGTGAGGGGTTGTAAGAGCACCAAAGCATTGCTGGTCCTTGAGTGCCACCCATGTTTATTAGGTACCATTTGAGGTTAGATAACACACTTTTAAAAGTGGGATATGTTGGAAAAACAAAGGAGACTCAGGCAAAATTTCTCTAAATTGACAGATTTTGAGTGAACTTTGGAAGAGCATATATCCCTCCATAAAGGTCCAATAGGAATGTGTCATACACCATTATAAAGCTTGAGATGTCAAATACTTTGTGTCAAAATTTGAGAGCCATAGGAGTAGTACGCTTCCCTTTAGAGGTCATTGAACACAGACTGCCCAAAATCCCCTGCACTTGGGGGCTGTGTCACCATGCGTTTTTGAGAAAATTATTTCTGCTTCGTTTCTTGGTCAAATTAGATGCATGATATGTCAAATTGAAGCTTAAGGTGTCTATTTTACCGTATAAAAGTTTGAGAACAATTGTTAGAGTGGATTTTCCAGAATCGTTGTGAGAGTGAGGGCTGTTTGGAGCCCTGTTTGAGATTGGCGGGCAAATTTGCTTGTCCAACTTCAAACGATGATATTCGGAGCAAACGAGAACTTTATGACTCGTGTGATAGCTTGTTAGAAAGATAATTGAGTCTAGAATAACATAATAAAATATAAGAGATTCGCGGCATGCGAATTTTCCTCAGTAACCAGAATACCAAACCATGTTCGGATAGTTAGAAACCGTAAAAGTGAGATTTAAGCTAAATGGATTTATGAGAACCCCTTAGTGACTTGAGAGGAGTGTTATATGATATCTAGGCATTTTATATAATTATTCCGCAATGAGTTTTCAGTTACGGTCACAGCTTTTATTTATTACGCCTTATTATTGCTTTACATGCTCGCGTAATAAAAAGGAGAAAGTTTACTCGCTTTTTATAAAAGAATTGTTGTGATTGTAACTGCGCTTAATATCATAATCAATGTTAACCATACCGGTGTACAACAGACTTTTACATTAATTGCCTCGATGAATAAGCGACAATTCTTCTTTTCTGCATCAACACACAATCTAGCCCCTTCTTAGAGGCATCACAGTACAACTCAAACTCCTCTTCAGGATTAGGAAAGGTCAACGCTGGCGCAGTCGTTAAGCTCTCCTTCAACTCCTGAAAATATTCCTCACACTCATGGGTTCACACTAATGGAGTCTCTTTTCTGATAAAATGGGTAAATGGCCACATCATCTTAGAGAATCCTTCAATGAATCTCCTGTAGTAACATGTCAATCCCAAGAAACTCCTAACTTCAGTAACAATTTTGAGTTTCTCCCAATTCATCACTGCCTCAATCTTATTAGGGTCCAATGCCGCTCCCTCAATGGAGATGATGACATGACCAAGGAATTTCACTTCTGAAACCCAGAATTCACGTTTAGAGGGTTTTGCATATAGCTGCTTCTCTTTCAAGATTTGCAGAAATATTCTCAAGTGATCTGCGTGCTCCTCCTTATTTTTGGAATAGATCATAATCTCATCTATGAAGACAATCACGAACTGACCTAAGTACGGTTGAAAAACCCGATTCATGTAATCCATGAAAATGGCGGGAGCATTAGTCAGTCCAAATGAAATGACTTGGTACTCATAATGTCCATATATGGACCGGAATGCAATTTTGGAAAATTCTTCGGCTTAACCCGGATCTGATGGTATTAGGACCGAAGGTCAATCTTGGAGAACGCACAAGAATTGCTCAATTAATACACATTGGATAAAAAAATTTAAATTAATACAATCAAATGTGCAGTTAATTGATACAAGACCGGTCTGTTTTTTCAAATTAATACAGTCAAATGTCAATTAATTGATACAAAACACATCCCGTACCTGGTACAAGATTCACAAGATTTAGTGTCACGTCACATGATACGTTTTTAATCTGGAAGTCCATAAACAAATGTACGAAGGAAAGAGGAAAAAGTAAGTTCAAATGCAATTATACCTTTGGGTATGCCATCTCAAGTCCACATCAGTCATGGAAAATAGTGCCATAAACCCAACTTATATCGTAGCTCTTCATTGAGTTCGGTGTGTGAAAATCGCATCTCATAATAATTTTTAAAGTAAAGTACTTTTTAGATTCTCAACAAGAATCATGAGACTCATTTTAATTTTTTTTAAAAAAATTAATCCATCTAAAATTTAAAATAAACACAGTTAATCTTTCCGCTCCATAGGATACTATTAGAGGCCATTTGCGTTATAGAAGTGGTTTATTTTCTTTACATGCAAGGTCCTAACACGAACTTTTTTCGTTTGATGCTCATTTTTTATGAGTTGAGTGGTTCACATTTTTTGAATTTACCGTCTAAGCGATTTTGCAGGTTTTTTAATTATTAAAAGGGAAACACTATTCCCGTTTTACTGTAATAATAAATGACCTTTTGCTGGGTGGCTTGTTGATGGAAGAGGGGGCTTTTTATGCTGAAGAAAGGTTGCCGATGAGGCATGTCTAAATTTTCAAGACAATGGTAGGCCATATGTGCTGTTGAGAGACATCCATGAAGCAGACGAAGAGAGCTTTCCTCTCCATAAAGGCTAACATTTTACCTACAAAAGTTAGAACGAATATGGTTCTTACGTAATCATCACAAGCCTGAGGACAAATGCAAGTGGCTGCATCCATGCAAATTAAAATAACCAAATCTTACTTAAAACAATTTTATATCAATCTCAAATACAACCAAATAAATAGCGAAAGTTTCACTAAGATAGTATTACAGAAATGTAGACCCAAACAAAAGCAACGCGGGACGAAGCAGCAATTTAGGAAGATTGAATAAGTACAATAAATGATAAAATTGAGCTTTCTTATCTTTATACAACATCAATTACAATATCTTAGCAAAACATCTACGATTACACAGATTACAGGCTGTGATAAACAAAATTGAACGACCACTTACTGGATCTAACATATATACAAAAGCCTCTTAAGCCAAAATTTGTGTTTCTCCTGCCATTTCAGCAGGAAACAGAACTATTGATGTAAGACATTGTCATTTCACTCTAAAGTCAACTTCTGAGGCAATTTGCCATGATGGCCAATTCAGGCTTAGAATAATTTGATTTATTAATTGCACGGTCAAAGACCAACCTTCATGACTTCTCCAAATCGCATTGGAAGATGTATTATGATAAATCTGCAAAGAACAAATATCACGTTGCCCATGGCTCCAAGTTCTTTCTACTAAAAAAAGTAAAACTAAACAACATCCCAGATTCAAGAAAGAGTACAGGTGGTACTAAGAACAAGTACCAGCAAAAATAATCATTTTTGGTCCAAATGAAAGGGGACAGGCACTCAATGATCGCTGCCTATTTTCCTTGTCTCAACAATTGGCATAAGCATACAATTGAACCTGTTAGGTTTCCATACACCAGATCTTTTTTAAAAGATCACCAGGATCTTCTCAACAAGCAGAAGAGGACCGAGTTTCTAGTTACAAATAAACCGGCTTAACATCATTAGCCCCAAAACTTGTACCACACTGTGGACATTTACGGTGCCTACTCCCAGCAACTTTCTGGATGCAGGAATTGCAGAACAAGTGGTAGCATTTTGTAATTACCACCTGACAAAAAATAGAAACATATGAGTGTTTCATCCGGGAAAAAAAGAAGCAAAATTTGTTATTTTTTCACATTTTAATTTGAAAATAGACTACCAAGTGTACAAAAACGTGTGCACACCCCTAGTTGAATAATTTCTACTTCAGAAACAGTAGGGATTTGTTTTTTCTTTGTAAAGCAGGTACTTCATTATGGAATAATCTTCATGGGGTTCTTGATGAACACTGACGGTGACTCCTTTCACTGTGGAGCAGATACTGAAGTTCCATTATATGGACTTTGGTCGCAATGAGGGGGCTGATTGTCTAAGATGTAGCGGCAGTGTGCACTTAATGTATTTGGGGGAAGACGAATGCCAGCATCTTTTAGGGTGACAGTTTGCCCCTAAACTTCTTAAGTGGCTAAATTTTTATGGAACAATCTTTTTGGGGTTCTTGGTGTGCAATGGATATGTTCTTTTATGACCGAATAGTTTCTGGAGGTTCGTTATAAAGGTTTCAAGTAAAAATGAGGATATAAAAAAGTTTGGGTGAAAATATGACAGCCTAAATCTTGTAGAAGTGTGAAGTATTCAGTTTTTAGTGCATTTGGTTGGAGCGGAATGCTTGCTTGCATCTATACCGGTGCTAGTTTGCCCCTAAACCTTATATGGGATAGACTAACTCATAGCTTCCCTTTGGTGTACCATTTCATCGCGGTTTCAAAGAAGCTTTCACCTCTGATATAGAGACTGGGAAGCCCCTACTGCATTCTTCATTCCTTTTCTTTTTTATGTCATATATAGTCTATTCTTTTTCAAAGGCCAAGTGAACCTCCCCCTTAGATGTGTTTTCCCCTTTCTATCCAATCAATTTTGTTTTTATATCAAACAAAAACCATAGAACAATAAGGTAAATCAGAAATGACAGTATAAAATCACTTCTGAAAATACAGCAGTAATTTCTTGGCCTGGTGAAAATCGCCTATTTAGGTGTTTATCAGTGGTGGTATAATACGGATCTTTACACTGGAGCTGACTTATCTCTAAGAGAAAAAAAAAAGGTAAAAAAAGAGGCTGGGACAAGAGAGAAAAGAGACACGAGACAGTTGGTTTTACAGCCATACATGAGTTCACTGGAGATACAGAACCAAATTTTGTCAGGATAAATTCTGACAGTGGGGAGAGGAATCACCTGAGAGGATCAGAGAAAAAAGATACACAAATTGAAGATGAAAAGAAGAAATGGCCAGACAGATATATCAAGAAAACAGAGATGAGGCACCTGAACAAACTAGGTATTCTCAAGTGATGGAGATCACATAAAAATCACAAACCCATTTTTTCAAATAACAAATTCCCTGCAGACAGCCATTTCCACAATGTATATTGAGGTTGCCATTTTCCACCAAGTGAAATCCAAAACGCCATGATTTATTTCCTGATGGCGTTTTATTGGATTTCCACCATGCCATTCTGCCATAGCACTGCCATGGCAGCTTTTTAAAAATACTGGGTAAAGTCCACCCGCATGGAGCTCAGTTCCACACCTAATGGTTGATGCTTTCCAGCATTCAATTGCACCTTTACAAACTTCCTTTTTGAAACCCATTTAACAGTTCACAGCACATTAAAAAAAAAATACCTCCTTTGTCCTGTCTTGGCAGATACTGCACTTCACAATTTCCCTGTACTCTCCCAGCTCTTGTTGAAGCTTCTCAGTTACTGAGCAGCCCTCATTCTGTGCTTTAAGGCAGGAAAACTTTCTCCGAGCAACCTCCAGCTCCTCCTCTATTCTTTTCTTCGCAAACCTGGTAGCAAAAGGACAAATGATCCACAACTGCTTTGTGCTAAAAACATTAGAAGAAAACAAATTCCAAACAATACATACAGACTAAATACCTTTCTTTCTCGAGTTCTACTTCTAACTCCATACGAGTCACTCGACTACTAGTAATTTTAGATTGCACTTCCACCACTGTATCCCTAACCTGTTGAGATGATCTTCTAATATCCGACAACCTTCTTTGTGTATTTTCCAAATTGACAGAACTTTGAAGTTTATCCTCTGCAAGTCTTTGAATCTGATCTGAACAAAGCTTAAACTGCATATCAAGTAAATAGAAGTCAATTCCAAATTCATATCTGAAGTGTGATTTAAATTAAGACCCAGCTACCTGGTCTTCAATTCTTGCAGCTTTGATGTCATATAAATTCAGGGATACACTTGCTTGCTGGATCTCTTGTTCCATTACCCGCTTCTCCATGACCAACGAATCCTGCTTTTGTCTTGCCCTCACACCCTCTAGAACAAGCTGTGCACCAACGCAGTAACATCAATATATAACCCCAAAAAAGAAAAACAAATATCATTATATAAATAAGTGTTTATTATTTCTCATGTTGTAGGAGATAAATTTATCTCCTACACACATTAAAGTGTGTGGAACCCATGTTTTTTCTTTCTCTTTTTTCTCCTCACATGGGCCCCACACACTTTTACGTGTAACTGACAAAAATTATAATAGACAACAGATTCAAATTTTTTGTTCTGCAAGGAACATTTAATTCTTTAGAGATGATGACATGTACCAAACTCAAACCAATTATTTTCTTTCGATGTGAACTCAAATTTAAAAATAAGCAATCCTTATTTCTTTGATTATATAGTCAGACACCAACCCATGGACCCTTGAAGATTCCCGGATGAAATGCAAGGGATTTTTGGCAGAATAAGCATGCCTAAGAAGATGTAATTTTTTCTAATTTTGCCATTCTAGTAGTCAGCTTATTTGGTCCCTATAGACAGGCATCCTATGATGCACAGACACGGGACACGACACGACATGCCGACACGTAAATTCTAAAAAATGTCATATTTGGACATGTTGGGACACGTTTTGATATAAATAAAATTTTTAATATATATAATATGATTTATATTTAATACATATAAGAGTCCATAATAAGTCATATAACCAATTAAATATTTAAATTTCATAACATAAATATAAATATATATAATTTTTCGTAGTTTGTTAATTTTTAAAGTCAAATTTTATAACAGAAAAAAATTATTTATGAATTATTTCTTTTATATTTAGTTAACAAAAAAAAATTAAGATTTAAAAAAAATAAAAAAATAAAAAAAATTAAAAAAAACGTGTCCAAGCGTGTCCCCAAATGTTGACCGCGTGTCCCCAAATATTGACCGCGTGTCGGAGAGTTGACCGCGTGTCCTCAAATGTTGACCGCGTGTCGGACGCGTAAATTTCAAAAAAAAAAAACGTGTCCGTGTAACGGAGCATCTGGTTACATCAATACAAGAGCTTCAGTTATTTGGGTTTTGCCTTTGTCTGATAACTGATTCAGCTATGTTTCTTCTTAATTTTTTTTATTAGTGATCACATATACACTAAAACCTTATGATTTGGCCTATTTTGTTATCAAACCACGATTTCATCAGTAATCAATAAACCTAATTTAAAGCCTATTTTTAATGAAACAAAGATGTAACATATCTCAAAGGATTGACTCCACATTCCCGAGAACAACTGGTGCAGAGCCAAAGTATTTTTCTTCTCTCTCCTTTACTTTTCCAGTGTCTAATTTCAACAGTTTACAATATCACTTTACTGACATTAAATCAATCCATTTTACAATTGACCCAATTAATCAACCCGCCTATTTGACCTAATCCCAATCAAACCCAGGAGTAACTATTCTCTTACGAATAGTACCACTAGGTAGCATATGAAGGCATTTAAGAAAACTTTCAAACATTGCAGTCTTTAATCACACTTTAGAATTTAAATTTGGTTTCGTTTATGTTATTTAGTCTTACTAAATCTTAATTATTCTCTAGGGTTTAACCCATGGACCATGACTTGTGTAATCTGAATTATTTAAGAACATATTGTCATGATCTTTAAATTAAACTTATACAAAGGTGCAATCAATTTCAAAGAAAGAGGTTGGCCAAAACTAACTTGAGGATAAGTAATAAAACAAGTTTTAATTTAGAGGGAAATGAATTCGCATGTAGTTTGTGTTAGGACAAAGTGAAGGAAAGCTATTAGTACTAGATTTTTCTATATTTTTATTTATTTTTTTGTTTTTTATTTTATATATATATATAATTATATATATATATATATGGGTTTGATGTTTCTCATGTTGTAGGAGATAAAATTATCTCCTACAGACACATAAAAGTATGTGGGACCCATAGGGGGTCATATGAAGAGAATAGAGAAAAAAAGAAAATATAGCCTCCACATACTTTTATGTGTGCAGTCTCCTGTAACATGAAAAACATTAAACCCTATATATTCTAATTTATTATTTATTTTTCCTTAATCTATTCTATGGGATCATCAATCGCCAACCCCAATTGCTTTGGGATACAAGTGATATTGACGATGATGATGATAACCAAAGGTGCAACCAATTTCAAGACAAGTCACCTTAATATTGTAATCATCTCTCTCGGTAATCTGCTGCAACAGCTGTTGATTTTGAGTTTGCATGTCATCATATGCCTGTCCAATAGTCTGCAGGAAAATCATCCCGAGAGCAATAGACCAACATTAAAGTTGTAAAAGCTAGAAAAAGTTTCAAGCTGAATAATCAGTAAAAATTGTCATATGCTGCAAAGAGGAATTCCATTCCACCAAGATAAGAAATCCAACCTCTATTTCAGATAAGTAGGCCTCATTTTCCTCGTTTTTAGATCTCAAGACATCAGACAACTTACACATGTCCCTGAAATGGTAAAACATTATGGATTAATTAAGTTAACCATCACTAAAATAACATAGCATATAATTAAGGGCTACAATTGCAAACAAATGAGATTGAAACAAGGTTTTATGAGATGATCTCAGCTGCATTCACATAAAGCATGTATTGACTTCCAATTTACTGACATAAAGAATAAGCAAACTCATCCACCAACTGAAAGAAAAACAAAAGCATCAAGTTTCGAACTCCAAGGATACAAACATCTGTAGGTATAACGGCACAACAGCTCTACATTTTCAAAAATATCGAGAGAATTAATAAATGCAACATCAGATTGGAGTATTTACAGACTAATGACAAAGTAACTTTCAGTAATTGGAAGCTCATACAGAAATGCACAGACAAGCTCATACCGAAAAAGATCAATGAAAAATGAGTACAAATAAGAATTAAAGAAACCATAATTAGTAGATGTAAAAAACCAATTCAACCCAAAAGCTTAACTTGTTGGGTGAGACTATATTAATGGTTTTATATATCTCAACACACCCCCTCACACGAGAGCCCACTGGGCTTGAAGGGTGGACAATGCACAGGCCCACCTACCTGTGCAAAGAAAGAAATTCCACTAGAAAGAAAGTGAGGAGCGGTGAGGATCGAACCCGGTACACCGAGGCGCTGATACCATGTAAAGAATCAATTCAACCCAAAAGCTTAAACTGTTGGGTGAGGCTATATTAATGGTTTTATATATCTCAAAAGTAGATATTAAGACAAAAGCAAAAAAAGAGCATCTGAAAGAACCTGCGACGAGGGAGGTAGGAAAAAATAAAGACCATTTATGTACCAACCTTAGTCAATCACCTTTATATTTTATAGAAAAAACCAAATAACCAAAAAAAAAGAAAATCAAAAGAACACCACACCATTCAATAAGCTAGCAAAAATGCAGTCAGAGACTAAATAAAATAGATAGCTTGTGTCTTAAGGCTAACATGCATAAGACTAGGTTGGAGCATACTTTCAATTAGCAACAAAAGATTCAGAGGCTAACCTTTTAGAAGCTTCTAATTTCTGTCTCATGTCTGCTATCTCAGCTTCAGCAGCAGCCAGCTTTTGTTGAGATCTGGCCTCTGCTTCATTTGCCATCTTAACTCGAAATTCTAAGTTGTGCTCATCAAGAGATGATTTCAAACTTTGAACATGTGCCCATGCTCTGTATTCTGCATCACGTGCTTCCATGACATCCCTACAGACACAGATCCATGTTAGAGTTCTACATATTGTGTTTCATGCAATTATGGGACCTAGCATGGCAATCAACACAAAAAAAGACTACATGACACACAACTTCCCCATGTTACTGGCTCAGCCAAAATGTTTACCATAGTTAAAGTGTCCGGTTAGAAATAATATATATATATATAAATCTTCCATCTATGTTCACCTAATAGTTTAAATTTTTGGATTGAAATGGTTGTTTGACGTGATATTAGAAACTATGTGACCATGTGGTCCAAAGTTCAACCCTTACTGTCCCCATTCTTATAATAAATATTGTGAATTTCTTGGTATAAGTAGGTGGGTCAGTGTTTTATTCACCCTTCAAGCCCAATGAGCTAATATGAATGGGCATGTTATAAATATAATATAAATATAAAACCATTCATCTAACTACACCTAACAACTTAAGTTTTCGCGTTGAATTAATTATTTGACATGTACATGCGAATTTTTTTAAAATAATTTCATTGGAAAGATGTCAAGTAGTCTTGGAAAACATGCATAAATTGTGCGCACGACTGTATATTTATATACTGCTAATGTAGTTACTGAACAATGTAGTACAAATAGTAACAGTACAAAAAAATCATAAAAGACTAAAATACCCTCTTAACAATCCCCCTTAAGTTGGAGCATAGATCATTATCACGCCCAACGGTTCGATGTGACTTGCAGCAAAACAACCATGCTTAATCCATTCGCGAATAAAAGTGAAAATCAGCTACTATGTATTTTTGTCTTCTCATCGAGTATTCACAGCAAATGTGACTTGCAGCATGATTGTTACACTTGAGCTTTGCTAGAAAGAATCCTTTATATATTGGGAAATGCTACCTATATCTCCTATTTAGGGAGCATATATACTATAAATGTAATAAGGATTTGCTTTGTATTTTCATTTATTGCACAATGTTTAAAACCATGAAAATAATGTAATAGTGACCACGGGGGATGGAGTCCCACATTGAATATTTTACCGTGAAACTGGTATAGACTATTCACAATAGAGCCTTAGTTGTGCTATCGAGACACAGATCACATCATATTGAGAGCCTGACAAGAGGCAACCCTAAATTCGTGCCTACCTAGTGAACTCACTGCCTGTCGGCAAGAAAATTTTTCCCAAAATCGTGTCGCCCATCTAGTTTTGGGTCTCTATTTTCATGATGTCCCTCCGACAACAATCCTAACCTAAAAATGTTCGAGCCTCCAACAACAGTAACCGCAATCTTCTTTCACATCTATGGTCATTGTCTATTGCCTATCACCATGTTGGAAAATTTTACATCAAGTTTCTAATAGGTGACCTGCCGATCCAAAGCGCCCATCAAGCCTGGCACAATAGTGCTAGACCCAACCCATGATCTTCAAAGATGCACTCTCACGCGTGTGCCATTTGCCTCGGCATCACACACCTCCAGCAACATGCGCAGAAGCGCGTACCACAACTTCTTTGCCCTTATTCATAGTTCTCTATCAGTCTTAGATTTGTCCAGTACCGTGAGTTTTGTTCCCTTCAGAGTTCATTTTGTTTGCTCCCTCTTTCAGTCCAAGAATGTCTCGAAGCTCGCAGCTTTTGATTATACTGCTTCTATTGCGCACAACGGTAATAATTTTGCTAGTTTAACTGGAACTTCAACCTTTGGACATTGGGTTCTTGATTCTGGTGCCATTGACCACATCACTGATAATATGTTCCAATTCTCCTCTTTCTCTCTCTCACTACCTCTGGTTACTTGCCTAATGTATTAGTGGCTAATGGTTCCCAAGAATAATCTCATGGGCTTCGAACCATCTATCTTTTTCCCTCTCATTCTATTGTTAATGTTCCTTATGTCCCTAATTCTCTCTTTAATCTCCTTTCCACTAGTTGTTCTCCTAATTGTCTCATCTCATTAACCTCGTCGAACCATCGCTCAAAGGGCCTGATTGGGATCAAATTTGAGTTCAATAGCCTTTACCAACTTTCTAGCACTACTCATGCTTTTTATATCCTAGACTCTCTACTCAAAGTCCACACTCAATTGCATCATCCTAGTCTCGCGAAGCCCCAAAAGTGGTGTCACATCAATCAAATTCGTCTATTTTGCAATGTGAGTCATATAAATTCGGATAACATTTGAAGTTCCTTTTTCTCTTACTTTATCTCCCTTTAGTTTGGTCCACTATATTGTTCGGGGTTTAAGTAGTTCACTCTAATATTTGGGGTCCAACTCATGGAAAATCCATTGTGGTCTAGATACTTTTGTTACATTTATAGGTAATTATTCTTGGTGCATTAATTAATTTTTTAATGAAAGATCGGTCTAAATTATTTTACATATTTCAGAAAATTTATCATGAAATTCATACTCAATTTGTTCCTATCCGCACTTTACGTAGTGATAATGCCCATGAGTATTTGTCTCATCCATTTCAAGCATTTAAGGCCCCTCGCGGCATTCTTCATCAAACATGACATGTTCATACACATCTACCCAACCCCAACAAATTGGGGATGCTAAAAGAAGGTAAAAAAGAAAACATTGAAACAACTCCTCTTGGGGACTATATGTTATATGTCATTTAATCGAGTGCGCTCCTCTATCCTTGATAAAGTAACTCATTTTGTACTATTTGCCCATCAGCCTTTCCGCTTACTAGCCCACATGTTTTGGCTCTACCTGTTTTGTTCATAAACTTTAGTCTCGGTTTGGATAAGTTATCGGCTAAGTCCCATAAGTGTATCATTCTTGGCTACACCTGGTCTCAAATGGGTTATAGATGTCACGCAACACTTTGATGCTATCTACACTCGATGTTACATTCTTTGAGTCAATTCTGTTCTTTGGGTCTTCTTCATTCACCTCTATTGCTTTACCTCCTCCAGTTTCGGTTAAGTTCACATCTCCACCACAGTTTACTCTTTTCGGTTAAGTTCACATATCCACCAAAGTTTACTCTTCCAGCTACATCCGATGGATATTGCCCTCAATAACTATTGCCAATGAGGATCCTGCGCACATCATTTCGGCCCCTTCTCTCGCCTCCTCCAAACATTCAGCTGCTCAATTCTCTCCACAATGAAATTCGTACTTCTCATAATCCCTCAACTCACTATGTTGTTTTGAGATATCAGTGCCTCTCCCTCTCACATGTTGCTTGTATTTCTTGTTTATCTTTTGTGCCTATTCCTAGGACTGCAAGTGAGGTTTTATCCTATTCAAAGTGGCATCAGGCTATGATTGATGAAATATGTTCACTTCATAGGACTGGCACTTGCGATTCTGTTCCTCTTCTCCATAGGAAGTCTATTGATGGCTATCGATAGGTACTCACTATTAAGGTTGGTCCTGATGGTCAAGTGGATTATTTCAAGGCTCATATGGTGGCGAAAGGTTATATCCAAGTCTTTCGACTCGATCATGGAGCACCTTCTTCCTAATGGCGAAAATGCATTTGTTTGCCTCCTTTATATGTGTCATTATTCGTCACTAGCCACTTTATCAACTAGATATCAAGAGTGCTATGTATGGAGAAACCTCCAAGATCCGTTGCTCCTGGACTCTTCCACCCTAATTTTTCTTCTTTATAAGTCCCTAAATTTACACAAGCAATCTCCAAGAACGTCAATAGTTTGGTTTGATTCGGAGTGAGGTAAACCACACTCATTCTTCTATCGCCAACTCAGTTGAAAGGTGTATCTATTGGTGCTATATGTCAATGACAAAGTCATTTCAGGTAACGATTATCATGGCATCACTCAAGTAAAATAGCACCTTTGTTTTCACTTTAAAACTGTTAGAATATTAGATATGATATGATTAGATTTGATTAGATATGATTGGATTCTGTCTTATCCATAAATAGTCTGACTGTATTAGGATTAGGTTTGGATTAGGTTTGGGCCTTACACTTAAGCCCATTAGGGTCTCTATATATTATAACTCCCTGACACAGATCAATACACAACGTATTCTTTTACATTTAACTTGGTATCAGAGCTCTTTCGTTCTAGGAACCCTCGCTTCCGCTCAGAAACCTTGTTTTTCGCTTTAAAAACCTAAGCCCACTGCTTAGGAGTCCTCTTTCTTGCCGTGCGTCCTTCTTGCAAGCCTTCTAGGGCTGTAAACAGCCTCTGAGTGATTTTTCCAAACGCGTCAGCACCTCCGATGGCCACCGGAACCACCGCCCGCCGTCAGAATCACTGTTCAGGCAACCGGAGACTTTTTCCGGCGACTTTTCCGACCAAACTTCACGCAATCAAGACAGGGCATTTCTATCTGTCAAAGGAAATATGCCTTGGATATCCTAGAAGAAACTGGTATGTTGGGGAGTAAACCAGTTGATACACCTATGGATCCTAATGTCAAGTTATTACCTGGACAGGGGGAGCCGTTCTCTGATCCTGGACGTTATCGGAGGCTAATTGGGAAGCTCAATTATCTTACTGTGACTAGGCCAGATATTTCTTTCGCTGTCAGTACGGCCAGTCAGTTCCTTGATTCCCCTTGTGATTCACATTGGGATGATGCTGTGAGGATCCTCCGATACATCAAAGGAGCACCAGGAAAAGGTTTGTTGTATTCGGATCAGGGAAATACAGAAATTTGTGGTTACTCAGATGCCGATTGGGCAGGATCACCCTCGGACAGACGCTCTACTTCTGGTTATTGTGTCTTCTTCGGAGGAAACTTAATCTCATGGAAAAGCAAGAAACAACCTGTTGTTTCCCGATCTAGTGCAGAAGCTGAGTATCGTGCAATGGCAAATACTACATGTGAGTTGATCTGGTTAAAGCAGTTGATTCAGGAGCTTCATCTTTGTGAACAGAAACAACCCATGACACTCATCTGTGATAATCAAGCTGCGCTACATATATCCTCTAATCCTGTTTTTCATGAGAGGACCAAACATATAGAGATTGATTGTCACTTCATTCGGGAAAAGATTCAGTCAGGAGAAATCAAGACAGCTTTTGTCAACTCGTCTAATCAACTAGCAGATGTTTTCACTAAAGCTCTTAGAGGTCCTCGGGTTGAATACATTTGTAACAAGCTTGGTGCTCATAATATATACGCACCAGCTTGAGGGGGAGTGTTAGAATATTAGATATGATATGATTAGATTTGATTAGATATGATTGGATTTTGTCTTATCCGTAAATAGTCTGACTGTATTCTGACTGTATTAGGATTAGGTTTGGATTAGGTTTGGGCCTTACACTTAAGCCCATTAGGGTCTTGAAAATTTCCGATACTTCGTAGGGATGGAGATAGCCCAATCCAAAGATGGTATTGTAATATCCACGAGGAAGTATGCTATTGAAATCATTGAGGAAACATCTCTTGAATGCAAAGACTGCAAATACTCCTATATAGATCCAAATGTCAAGATTCCACCAAGTCAAGGGAGTTCTCTCAAATCCAGAGAGATACATTACACTAGTTCAGAACTAAGTTGCCTTACAATCATTCATCCAAACATCTCAATTTTAGTGTGATAAGTTAGTTCTTAAACTCTCCTTGTACAAAACATTGGAATGTTGTGATTCGTATCCTCAAATATAGAATATTGGAATGCAAACATCTCATTTGTAGTGTTGTAAGTCAGATGCTCATTAAGCAGGTTGCCCCAACGATAGGAGATTCACCTATAAGTATTGTGTAGGTTGTAAAGAACCAATTTAACCCAAAACTTAAGATGTTAGGTCAAGGCAAATTAATGTTCTTATGTTTTATATTTTTCTAATATACCTCCTCACAAGATAGCCCATTTTGAAGAGTAGACAATACACAAGTCCACTTACCTGTGCTAAAACTCCACAATATTTAAATTATTTATTAATAGAATGAGGGCAGTAAGGATAAAACTCGTGACCGCTTCGTCACAAAGGCTCTAATAGTATGTAAAGAACCAATTCAATCCAAAAACTCAACGCATCAAGTTTATGGGTCATTTCACTTATATGTTACATGCTTAGCTCATTCCTTCCCGATGCAAAATTTTATTATTCACACTTAAATTCTCAACAATCTCTCCCTCAAGTGTGGGTCTTACAACAGTCAACTCCCCCTCAAGTGTGAGATCCATGCCCACATTCGCTCCCCCTCAAGCGGAAGTTTCTTCAAGTATTCACGGGGTTACATTAAGGCTTGGCTATACTCATCAAGTCCTTGGCTAACATGGCATGGGTTTACATCAAGATTTGACTACACTCATCAAGTTCTTGACTCCACATCATGGGTTTGACTGGCACATCAAACCCAAACACTAACCACCATATCCAAATACTCAGTTCACACAGACCAATCAATCATTGGCTCTGATAACATTGCTGGGCACAGAGGGGAGCCTATTACAAGGGAAAACTACCATCAAGTGGGTTAAGCGACAATCCACCACAATACGTGGACTCAACACCACATCCCAACCAAAAACCTTAAGGCATTAGGTTTGTGAGTTCTTCCACTTGTATGGTTCTTACTTAGTCTATTTTTAACCAATATGGGACTTCACAACTCACTTGGATTCCAACAGAGGTATTCTTCATTCATTGGAATAAATTGATTTCATGGAAAAGTAAAAAACAAAATTTGGTTGCAAGATCAAATGCTAAAGCAGAATATCGAACAATGGCATTAGATACTTAAGAGCTCATTTGACTCAAACAACTATAAGAACTCTGATTTGGATGCATGGGTTCAGCAACACTCATTTTTTATAATCAAGTTGCACTAATTGTATCAAATCCAATATTTAATAAAAGGACCAAGCATATCAAAATAGACTGTCATTTCATCAAAGAGAAGATCATATCAGGAGATATTGTCACTCGCTTCATCAATTCAAATAACCAACTAGTTAGATATCTTCACTATGTCATTGAGGGGTCCTCGAATAAGCTATATCAGCTTGAGGGGGATTGTTGAGAAGCATAAAATTATTGTAATAGGCTACTTAGCATGAGGGATGAAGTCCCACATTGTATACTTTTTACAGTGTAACTATTACAGTCTAGAAATAATAGAGATTCCGTTTTACTATTGAGACACGAATTACACCAGATGCCTCTTGTTTTCCTGTTATCCAACACCTAGTTTTCTTATCTTTTTAGTTTCCTAATACTAGAGATAGTAAATTCCTAGTGTCATATTATGAGATTGTAAATCATGCTTAAATATAAGATGTGCTAACAATTTCCCCGATCAATTCAGAAATCTCTCTTCTATATAAGAGCAAATACAAATCCTAGGACACCCATTAACCCTAAATCATTGTTGTCCAAGCGAGTACCCAATTCAATGGGCAATCTAAATCCGCCCAAAAGCTTTCAGAAACAAAGCTAGTGCTTTCCAGTCACCTTCTGCAGACACTGACAACTTGTCCAACTCGGCCTACCCACAAAGGTTTCCGGCCCAACCTCTATTCCGCTGCACATAGCAACGTGTGGAGCACCGTTTTAGTTTGCATTTGGGGTGTCCATCTGCACTACATGTGCCTCCTACTCAGTTTACTCGTTAAGAAATACTAGAAATGATCCAAATCCTCAATTTGAAATTTGGCCTGATAAAAGCTCTCACGTGATTAAATAACCATGGTCATTCCCATTAATCAAATTCGGGGTGCATGTTTAAGCATAGTAAAGATTTTTATTACCATTGTTTAAGATATAATAACCTAGTGCTTACTTTTATGCTTTCTTTCCTCCATTAAAATTTCTTCCCACGTCTAACAGAAAAGTCATATTTAGTTTATTTCCATGATTCATTTCTTTCTAAACATCTTCCCACGTCTAACAGAAAAATCATATTTAGTTTATTTCCATGATTCATTTCTTTCTAAACATAAACATATGTCGAGAACGCTCCTTGCAATGTTGAAGCCCATATAGAAAAAACATATATATATAAACCAGAACAACTCAGAAGATCAATGAATTCAAGTTGAGAATCGAAACTCGAACCTTGAATCAATAGACTCATGTCTATACATTTCCAGTATCAACTTCAAGTCTGTCTCACTTTCTCTCAAATCTTGAACCTGCATCAAAACCAAAGGAAAGATTTTAACATGAAAGGGAAATAACAGAATAGAAAATCAAATGTCTGCCTTCATACACAGTCAAACCTGACTGCAAGCATTTATATGACTTTGCAGAGATAGTTTATAGCTATCAAACTTATTCTTCCCGAGGCAGAACTGACAATTTAAGACATCTTGCACAGGAATTCAAATTAATAATCCCTATTTATTATCAAAGTAAATTAAAATGCCAATAATGCATAGAGGACATAACAAGAATTAGCATACTTTAGTCAATATATCAACCTCCCCCATTATGCATCTTAGTATGCAATTTTATACATTAGCTGATGAGTACAAATAACTTTTTAAGCTTTATTACAAAAGCAAGAGCTAATAAGTACACTTTTCAACCCCTTTCATAAACCGAACTACTTTATCACCTCATTTTATATAAGCCCTGAAACTATCTATAGCAGAAGTCTATGGTGAAGCATAGAGGAGAGAAGTGAGAACACTAAATACATAGCAATTCTCAAGTGCGTTAATGACTCACGCAAGCCAGAGGGGTGAGGCAAACGTGAATGCATGGAGCATTTTCTTGTAACTGCCTAGACACATTGCAGCAGGGGAGACGAGTAAGCTGTTAACTCTGTTAGAGAAAATATTTAAAATCATAGAGAGAACACTAAATACAAAATTCTCAAGTGGGCTAATGACTCACGTGAACCAGAGAGGTATTAGAGTAGATAAAGGTGTACAGCTATACAGCTGTACACAAAGGTCAATATTGTAATTAGCTAACCATTTCAGTTTTAGAAAACTGATTATTGTTGTAACTGAACTAGATGACGTGGCATAGTTGTTGAAGTCTATATAGACTATCGTGTAACACTTGTTCAATAAGAAAAATACTATTGATTCTATCTCTCCTCTGTTTACTCTCTCTTCTCTCTCTCTCTCTGATTTCTTTGATGGTATCAGAGCCCTCTCTCTGAGAGCCTGATATAGATCGATCCACACGATGTCTTCCGCTTCGCAACCACCATCTCCGTCGTCTTCAGCTACCGAAGCAACCACCGGAAGTGGAGCGACAGAGACTCGGTCATCTTCTCCGTCACTGTTCACTCATCAGATCTCCGTCAAATTAATCGAAAGTAACTTCCTCATCTGGAATCAGGTTGTAGAACCTGTAATCACTTCTCATCAACTTCATCACTATCTTGTTAACCCGAAGATACCTCTTCAGTTCGAGTATGAGCAAGCTCGTGTTGATGGAGCTGTAAATCCATTGTATACTGACTGGTTACGTCAAGACCAAATGCTCCTGTCATGGATCCTCTCTACTGTTTCTGAAGAAATTCTGAACGAGATACTCGGTGTCAGCCATGCATATGAGGCCTAGGAGCAGATCCACGAATTTTTTCTCAAGGTATGATGAGATCTAAATCTCATCAACTCAGATCTGAACTTCGTACCATCAAGAAAGGTGGCAGATCTGTTGCTGAATATCTCAAAAGAGTGAAATCTCTGTGATGAGTTGAAAGCTATCAAAAGTCCTATCTCAGTTGAGGAACAAACTGAACTGATCTTAGCTGGCCTTCCTCCTGAGTTCAATTCTTTTGTTACTTCTGTAAGAGCTCGTGAGAATCCTTATTCCCTCACTGACCTACGAGTTGAGTTGATGTCATATGAAATGATGCTTGCAAGGCAAAATGAGACTTCACTTTCAGATTCCATGGTTGTGAATGTGGTATGGCTGTGAATGTGGTTCAAAAGCTACCTACTGATCCAAAGGAATCTTCAAGGTCTGAATCACCGGCTATGAGACCTCCACTTGAGCCTATGCACACAAGTCAGAATCAAAGATCCTATAATTCCAGTTATGAAAGAGGCAGAGGAAGATTCTATGGTAGAAACAATAGAGGAGGAAGAGGTCGCGGCCGCAATAATATTCAATGTCAGCTATGCTACAAATTTGGGCATGGAGTTCAAAGTTGCTGGTATAGGTTTGATGAAAATTTTGTGCCTGAATTCACCTCACATGATTCTCCTCAATTCCTTCCGTCACAGCACTCGTATCAAAGGTCCTTTCAGTATAATAGAGCAACTAACTCAAATCAGCCTCAAGCACTACTGACTACAAATCAACCTCACATGCCACTTCTCATGCAACTCCACAGCATTGCAATGTCACTTTACAGTCACAAGGACAAGGCCTCTTACCTACTCCGTCAAATGTCCAGACCATAGAATGGTATCCAGATTCTGGTGCCTCTCATCATGTCACTGCCAACTCTCAAAACCTGATACAAAGCACGCAACTATCAGGTGCAGATCAGGTGTACATAGGAAACGGCCAAGGTTTGCAAGTGAATGCTATGGGTCATTCCTCTTTCTCTTCTCCACTCCAACCACACACCTTTCTTCACCTAAATAACTTGCTTCTTGTTCCCTCTATAACTAAAAATCTCATCAGTGTGAGTCAATTTGCTAGAGATAACAATGTATTTTTTGAATTTCACCCTTTCACTTGTTGTGTAAAATCTCAGGCATCTCATGAGGTGTTGTTGGAAGGTGCTTTGGGAACTGATGGACTGTACTGCTTTCAAGGAGTTAATCTTTCCTCCAACTCTAATCTGCCATCAAATCAACCATGTGCTCATGTTGCTCATCTCAATCCTGTCTCCAGTGGTTCAAAAATCTTGTCTACTAGTTATAGTAATTCAGTTTGTACTAGTCCTGTATCCACTGATGTACTCACACAAAACACAGCCAATAAAGCTAATAGCTCTACAAATTCAGTAGAATCAAACTTTATGTACTCTCTTTGGCATTGTAGGTTGGGACATCCTCATACTGAGGCCCTAAATTCTATTCTCAAGTCATGTAATATTCCAATTCCTAGTAAAACAGACATTACCTTTTGTTCTGCTTGTTGTTTGGGAAAAATACTAGATTACATTCCGGTCCATCAACCAAGATATATGAAAAACCTTTTGATCTTGTCTTTAGTGATTTATGGGGTCCAGCACTTGTCAAATCTACAATGGGTTTTACCTATTACATATCTTTTGTAGATGCTCACTCTAGATATACATGGGTTTATCCTCTTAAACAAAAATCAGAAGCATTGACTGTCTTTAATCAATTCCACGCCCTTGTATCCAATAATTTCCAATCAACCATTAAAGCTCTTCAAACTGATTGGGGTGGTGAGTTTACACCATTTCATCAACATCTTAAAAATTTGGGTATAGTTCACAGAATTGCATGTCCCCACACTCATCATCAGAATGGTGTTGTGGAAAGGAAACATCGTCATATAGTTGAGACTGGCCTTACCTTACTTGCTCATGCATCCTTACCCATGAAATTTTGGGATCATGCCTTTATTTCGGTTGTTTACCTCATCAATTCTCTACCTACTGCTGCCCTGAACTTTGAGGTTCCATTTATGAAATTACACAAAACAGTACCTGACTACAAATCACTCGAAGTCTTCGGATGTGCTTGCTTTCCTTTCCTAAGACCATACAACAACCACAAGCTAGATTTTAGGAGCAGTGAATGTATCTTCCTTGGTTATTCTCCCACACACAAAGGATATAAGTGCCTGAACTCATCCGGCCGATTATTTGTTTCTAAGGATATGAGTCCAAATTTCCCTATCCACTTTGGTTTGGTCCTTCTCCCATCACTGCCACCACACCTTCTCCTCCACCTGTACTCAACTTGATACCTTTAGTAACACCAAGTCAGTTTGATACTTCTGTGCAGCAGTGTTCATCTATTGGTTCATCTATCCCAAGGTCTCAAGCATCCAGCAGCAACACCTCCTCACCTATGCAGCAATGTTCACCTATTCCAAGGTCTCAAGAGTCCAGCAGCACCACCTCCACACCAACATGTACATCAGACCAACCAGTATACTCCTCCTCATGCTCGAGTCCTGTCTCATCTCTAGCAATGCAACACTCAAACAGCACCATCCCCACTCCTCAGTCAGCCTTGCCTTTGTCCTTAAGTCCAGGTTTTTCTCCTACCTCCATCTCTATTAGTCCTTCTTCTTCTTCTTCTTCTTCTTCTTCTTCTACTTCTGGTTCTGAATACATCCCTTCTAGACCTCTCACCAACTCACCTACTCACTCTATCACTACCCGGTCAAAGACTACCCACAACCCACAAATTTTTTCAACTTCCCTTGAACCTGTTACAATCAAACAAGCCTTGGCTAATCCTAACTGGCTATCTGCTATGCAATCTGAGATGAATGCACTACATGCTAACTCCACTTGGTCCTTGGTCCCTCTTCCTCCCAACCGAACAGCTATTGGTTGCAAATGGGTTTTTAGAGTTAAAGAAAACCCAGATGGCACTCTTAACAGATATAAAGCCAGGTTGGTAGCAAAGGGATTTCATCAGAAGGCTGGCTTTGATTACACAGAGACCTTCTCTCCAGTATGCTACACTCACTAGGCCTGAAATCAGCTACTCAGTCAACAAAGCCTGTCAGTTTATGGCTCAGCCTCTTGAAGACCATTGGGCTGCAGTCAAAAGAATACTATGTTACTTAAATGGAACCTTACATCATGCCATGCTGTTACAGCCATGCAATCCCAGTCACTTGTTCTCCATTACTGCCTTTTGTGATGCAGATTGGGCTAGTGACCCTGATGACAGAAGGTCTACTTCAGGTGCATGTGTCTTCTTTGGTTCTAACTTGGTATCCTGGTGGTCCAAGAAACAAAATCTGGTTGCTCGTTCTAGCACCGAAGCAGAATATCGCAGCCTTGCTCTAGCTACAGCAGAGGTTCTATGGCTCAAGTCCCTTCTCACTGAACTTCAAGTTCCATTTACTACTCCTCTCATACTTTGTGATAACCAGAGTACTGTCTCTCTTTCCCATAATCCTGTTCTTCATGCCCGAACTAAGCATATGGAATTGGACATCTTTTTTGTCAGAGAACGTGTTCTTTCCAAAGATATCAAGGTCTGCCACATTCCAGCTTTGGATCAAATTGCTGATACTCTTACCAAGGATCTTCCTGCCGTACGGTTTGCTGTGTTGAGGGACAAACTCATGGTGGTTGACTCATTTCACTATCTTCATCCACCCTGAGTTTGAGGGGGCCTATTAGAGTAGATAAAGGTGTACACCTATACAGCTGTACACAAAGGTCAATATTGTAATTAGCTAACCATTTCAGCTTTAGAAAACTGATTATTGTTGTAACTGAACTAGATGACGTGGCATAGTTGTTGAAGTCTATATAGACTATCGTGTAACACTTGTTCAATAAGAAAAATATTATTCATTCTCTCTCCTCTGTTTACTCTCTCTCTCTCTCTCTTCTCTCTAATTTCTTTGAAGAGGTGAGGCAAACGTGAATTGTATGGAGGAATTTCTTGTAACTTCCTAAACATGTGGCAGCAGGGGAGAGGAGTTAGTCAACTGTGAACTCAGTAAGAGAAAAAGTTTAAAAGCGGAGAAGGAGTGTTACGCATCCTCCATGCAACCTCTAGTACATTTTCATACTGGTTTTGGCTCTGGAGCTCCAATTTCTATGTCTCGGCATCCCCAACATCTTCAGTGCGGCTCACCTTTCAATTCCTGTGGGTTTCAGCCTATTTGTGGTGGTCACCATGGCAGTGGGGGCCACTCCATAGAGGTGGTTGTGGTGGCTATCGGAGCTTCTTCAACTTTGACAAACACGGACACGGTGCCAAAAAATGCTTACACCTGTTTGATCCCGCCTTCACTGCTGCTCAGGCTCAGGCTCCGACTCCTTTTCCTGCTCCTCATTTTCGTTTTCCAAGAGTTCCAGAAACCAGAATTGATTTTCTGGTAGAAGGAGCAAATTTCCAATTTTCTTATCAGTAAAACCAGATCCTATCAGAAAGCCAAACTAGTCCACGTGCAATCCAACCCAATAACTAAGTACACCTAAAAGATAAATGAGTTTAACCTTTCTTCCCAGTCCCCATTGTATATCTCCCAATTTTAAAGCGACTTGTGTTACTTTTAAAATTCCCACCTAACGAGTTCACTTGGGTTTGTTTTGTTTGGTGCGTGTGTTGTTGTTGTTGTTTTTTTTTAAGGGGGGGGGGCGGGGTTTACATAATTTTTTTCTGTTCTGCCTAGTACAAAAATCTGGCATCTAGATACCAGAGTAACTTCCAAAAACTAGTCAAATATATGTCAGATATTCATTTATAATAGATCACAGAAGGAAGACAAGTTTAAAGAACCACTTAAACCCACTGCAGCTGATGTTTCTTAAAAGTCAAACGCAAGTAACATACCACACCAAGAAGCTTTTTTATCTCAGCAAGTTGACCAGCAGACCTAACAGATAAAACGTCACATTCTTTTACCTGTTATTTACAAAAACAAAAACTTCTTCAGGACCTGTGATTTTATGCTGCCAAAATATACAGTTCATGAAAAAAAAAAATACACCAACCTTCCTGTCAAGAATACTAGAAATAGACTGCACATCTGCACGCAGAGAATGGATATCCGAAGCTGATTCTTTATACTTAGTTAGTTGACTTTGCATAGATCCCATTTCCTCAGGAAATGAAGAAACGAGAGATCTAAATTCTGCAATAATCTGTTTCCTTCCTGAAGGAAAAGTGAATGCATCACCAATAATAAACCACACAGCAATAAGATAGCATTCTTTATGAAAAAGGAGGGTGGGGGGGAATCCTAACCAGGTTCTCTTGCTTCCTCTTTCAGCTTATTTTCAATCACATTTCTTTCCTCTATTTTTTTCTGTATCTCAGTGCATATATCAGCCGCTCTAATATCTGAGACTGCCACAGATCTTTGAAAAATATCTGCTAAATCACTCTTAACATACCACTCCCTCTCCCTCCAAGCAAGATTATCCTTCTCAACCTACAAGTATATAACAAAAATAGGGGGGAAAGTCATCATCAGAAACACATCCTAGCAAATAAGACAACAATTAAAAGGCATAAATGAAACTACCGACCAGTTACAACCTGTAGTTTCTCGTATAAGGCCTGATACTCCAGAACTTCTGATTTTGACTTTTCTATCTGATCTCTAACCAATTGGAATGCATGGGAAGAAGTAATACACTTCAAATTCTTCAATGTGTTCTGATGCAATCATTCCAAATCAAAAACTATATAGAGAAAAATAATTTATATATATATATATATATGGACACACACACAAACACATGCATTGTAGAACATAAACACTAGTAAAAATACAGGAAAAGAGCGCGAATACTAAGGAAAATAAACCTGTAGATCACACAACTGCTGCAATATTCTTATTCTTTCCTCATGAAGACTTTTCAGTTCCACTAATCGAGATGAACCTTGGTCCTGATAGACTAAACAACTAAGGTAAAATATAATAGGAATTCTAAAATTAAATCAAAGAATCCAACAACAATACCAATAACTCCTTCAGAGTAGATTCCATATCTTGCAAATCCTTTTGCTTGTCTCTGATCTTATCACTAGTAACGTGTGTACTTCCAACATTTATGACTGGGAGAACTGCCCCATTTGCTGCATCTCTCTCTGCTTTAAGAGTTGCAAGTTTGTGATTGCTTTCTTCTAACTCGGCAATAGTGCTTTCTAGGTCTCCTAAATAATTGGATGACAAGACAAATAAATTGAATATCACATGCAAAACTAAAGCTTAAAATAGATGACTAGTAGAATCAGATCTATTTTTCTTTTCTCTTTTCCTCAGCGCTTTGGAGGGAAAGCAATGGAATAAATATGGAGCAAAAATGTGTACGTCAAAAACAATTAAATTATATACATTTCCGTTGTTTGCCAAAAAATAAGGCAAAAAACATGTATAAAGAGTCTTGAGAGATGAAGAGAACAAAGAACAGAAATGTAGACCAACCTCACAGAGGAAACTGCATAATTGAGGAGATACAAAAGCAATATATTACATTAATACCATAACATCAACACAAAATAAACCTTATGAAATGATAAGTACAAAACAGCCAAAATATATAGAGAATAATATAATAATAAAAAATATCAACAACTCAAGTCATGCCTATCCATACCAACATATTCGATGTTAAGTTGTAAACAAAGAGTGAATTGATATGCCTAGTCCATGCATCAAGAATCATGAACATTAAGGAACTCTTCCATTTCTCAAGAGAACAATTCAATTCTATTAACACCAACATCTTATGCTCCATTCCCAGTTCAATTCCAAAAGAATGTGAATTCCTACGGTTGGGATGGAGAAGAAACGGATCAATGGTTCCATTCAAACCCTAAATTCCGCAATTCTTTCCTAAAGTGGTGATAGTAGATTTACTTGTGCAGTTTTCTAATTTATCATCATTTACTTATATCTATGAGTCCATTCTGTCCTAATCCCAATGAAAAAATGGGAACAATTCATGGAAGAACCAAACACTATACTAGTAATGGTCAGGTTGGCCATCTCATCCACTTCTAAATGTATTGATTCCCAAACTCTTGCAAAAGTACCATTCGTCCCAACCTGTCAGCCATGCTGGCATTTTAGAACTCTTTGAAGGCTGGCCCAATCTGTTTTATGGTAGGTATGAAAAGAGCTTCCTATGTGGCAGAATGCCCGGTATGCTAGCACAGCAAGTATCAAGAAGCCACATCACCAGCAGGTCTGCTCCCACCTTTGCCCATTCCAAATGCTATCTGGAAGGAGCTCACTATGGACTTCATTTTGAGGTTGCAATAATTAGGGGACATGATGCAATCCTGGTTGTAGTGGATCAGTTGAGTGAGTATGGACATTTTATGATGGTTAAAAACTCAAATTCTGCCAGAAATATAGGTGGAATTTTTGTTAGAGAAGTGGTTAGGTTGCACAGTGTTTCTCTATCATTTGTCAGTGTTGTAAATAATATTGTATTTGTTTATTTATTTATTTCCATCCTAGAATCTTCTTTGGGCATAGCCCATTAGGTTATTTAGTCTCTTTAAATAGAGAGCAATAGTACAAATGTAATAAACAATTTTATCAATAATAATATCTCTTTTTTCAACTTGATATTAGAGCTCTCGATCTTGAGGGCTCTGCTTCCGCAACTACCACCTTTAGAGCGGAATCTTATTTGTTTGCCTCTCACCACCACTAACCGCTACTGGAAATTTTTCAGGGACCTTTTTGGACCAAAAGGACTATTGTTTGACTCCGTTTTTTTCCAGATCTATCAATTCACATACGTTTTCAAAAAAAAAATAAAAAATTTCATGCGTCACTGTTCATCTGCATTGTTCACACATACTGTTCACTGTTCATCGGGTACTGTTCACGCACACTGTTCACTAGGTACTGTTCATCAGGTACTGTTTACGCAAAAAAAAAAAAAAAAAAAAACTGTTGCAGGACAGAACTGCTCAGTTTTTGTCTCCTCTTTCCAGATTTGTGTTTTTTTTTATTCTTCGGTCAAACATCATTTAGATTTGCGTTTGTGTGATTTTCACCTCAATATTATGGCGGGTTCAAATGATGCATCTTCGGAATTTATTTCTAATCGCCAAGATGATTTCGAGCGGATTCAGACTATGCTTGACTCTCTGAGTAAGCCATCTAGTACTAGTACTTTGGCTATGAATGGTATGAGCTCCATTACTCATTCTTTTCTTACTTCTTGTACTGATTTTAACCATTCTTGGATTATCGATTATGGTGCTACTGATCATATGGCTTGTTGAGCTGACTCCTTTCTTTCTTATAACCCTACTATTGGCACCCATACAATAGTCGTAGCTGATGGCTCACATACATCAATTGCGGGCTCCGGTAACATATATTTACAGCCTTCCTTACATCTCCAAAATGTTCTTTATGTTCCCAAACTCTCCACTACTAATCTTTCTATCCATAAAATTACCAAAGATTTGAATTGCACTGTAACTTTCTTCCCTACTCACTGTGTTTTTCAAGATCTCACCAAGGGGAAGACGATTGGGGGTGCTAAAGAGCAAGGTGGGTTGTATTATCTGGTGCCAGAATCTTCTGCAAAGTATGCTAAAGATCACACCTTACTGACTCATTCTCAGTTTACTGGCGACTTTTTGATTTGGCTCCGTCATAAACGCTTGGGGCATCCTCCATTTCGTTTGCTCAAGTCTTTATTTCCAACATTATTTTTGACCAAGTCTGTTGAGTGTTTTCATTGTGATATTTGTGAGTTTGCAACACACCATCATGTCTCTTTTCCTTCTAGTACCATTAAAAGTGTTAAGCCTTTGATCTTATTCATTCTGATGTTTGGGGTCCTTCTAAAGTTCCTCATGCTTCTGGTAATAAATGGTTTGTTTCTTTTATTGATGATTGCACTCGTGTAACCTGAGTTTATTTAATGCATGAAAAATCTGAAGTACCACAGTTATTCTTTCGATTTTATAAAATGATTGAGACCCAATTTGGTAAAAGAATTAAAAGACTAAGGTCTGACAATGGTACCGAATATGTCAATTAGCGTCTTTCCAAATTCATCCAAGATCAGGGCATAATTCATGAACTTACTTGTGTGGACAGCCCTCAACAAAATGGAGTTGCTGAGAGAAAGAATCGTCATCTTCTTGAAGTTGCTCGTGCTTTACTTTTTCAGAATCATGTACCCAAGTGCTACTGGGGAGATATCATTCTTACTGCAGCTTTCTTAATCAATTGCTTACCCTCTCGGGTCCTTGACAATGTAAGTCCTATTCACTCAATGACTTCATTTTTTCCCTCTGTTCCCTCTATGCAGAGTCTTCAGCCACGAGTGTTTGAGTGTGTTGTCTTTGTCCACATTCATAAACATCTTCGCAATAAGTTGGATCCTAGGGCTCTCAAATGTACCTTCCTTGGTTATACCCCTGATAAGAAAGGCTACAAGTGTTATCATCCTGCTAGTCGAAAATTTTGTCTCAATGGATGTCACATTTCATGAATCTGAGTCCTTTTTCCCAAGTCCTCATCTTCAGGGGGAGAGCAGTTCTTCAATAAATTCACCACCTTCTATTTTTGAGTCTGGACCTTTCATGTCTTCAACACTTCTTCCTCCTGTTTCTGATTCTTTTGTATCTGACCCATCTGATACACCGGAAATACGAAGGATTGTGACACCTGAGTTGGTATATCACAGGATAAAGCAGCCCACACTGTTTCACCAACAACCTCAATCGTCTAAACCACTGATAAGTCCAGAACCTCTTGTTTCTGATCCTAATATTTCTCCTGTTTCTGAACCTAATATTATTGCCTCTAATGATTTGCTTGTTGCTTCTGATAGCTTACTCAGTACCTCCGATGACTTACCTATTGCCCTAAGAAAAAGGAAAAGATCTTGTACCCAACACCTATCTCTCATTTTGTCTCTTATACTAACCTTTCTGTGCAGCACAAAAGCTTTATTTCAGCACTAGATTCTATCTCAATCCCAAAATCAGTACATGAAGTATTAAAAGATGAGAATTGGGCTCGAGCCATGCAAGATAAAAAGAATGCCTTGGAGAAAAATAAAATATGGGAGGTTGTTGATAGACCTGATGGAACGAAAACAGTAGGGTACAGATGGATTTATGCCTTGAAATATAATTATGATGGTACTCTTGAGAGATATAAGACTCGATTAGTTGCCAAGAGTTACACTCAGACCTATGGCATTGATTATGAAGAAACTTTTGCCCCATTTGCAAAGATGAATATTGTGAGAGCTTTGTTGTCCCTTGCTGCCCATTACAACTGGGATATAAATCAATTTGATGTGAAGAGTGTTTTCCTTAATGGTGAGTTAGAAGAAGAAGTCTACATGGAAATCCCACCTGGCTTTGGCTCTATGGATGGAGGAAATAAAACTTACAGGTTAAAAAAGGCCTTGTATGATTGAAACAGTCTCCTCGTGCCTTGTAAGATGTGAAAGTCCTATGAAGCTGTTTTGTGATAATAAGTCCGCCATTTGTATAGCTCATAATCCAGTTCAACATGATCGGACTAAGCACATTGAGGTCGATCGCCATTTTATCAAAAAGAAGCTTGATAGAGGGTTGACCACCACTCCATACATTCTTTCTGGACGTCAATTAGCTGATATTCTGACAAAGGGACTTCCCTCAGAAAGGTTTCAAGAGCTTGCTAGCAAGCTGGGAATGTTAAATATCTATTCCTCAGCTTGAGGGGGAATATTGTAAATAATTGTATTTGCTTATTTATTTATTTCCATTCTAGAATCTTCTTTGGGCTTAGCCCATTAGGTTATTTAGTCTCTTTAAATAGAGAGCAATTGTACATATGTAATAAACAATTTTATCAATAAGATTATCTCTTTTTTCAACTGTAAGTGATAGAGACTGCACATTTATCAGTATTTTCTAGAAGTAGCAATTTAGGATGCAGGGGTCTACAATGAAGTTCAACACTGCCTGCCATCCGGAGACAGATGGGCAGACTAAAGTATCTTAATAGAACTTTTGAAACTCATCGACGCTGCATATGTATAATATGTGCAGTTTAAGCTAAAATACAATAAACCACTTGGTTTTGCAGTGTAAGGCTGCTGCTTTCCTTTGGAACAATCATTTTGGGGTTCTTGATCAGCACTAGGTGTGTCCTACTTTGCAGCAAATTTTGAGGATTCCCTATAAAGGTATTGATATAAACAAGGAGGCAACAATTTGTGGCAGTGCAGTCTTTTCAATCATTTGGTGCATTTGATTGGAGCACAAAGCTTGCATCTTTAAGGGTGCCACCTTGCCCCTAAACCTATATTAGAGTAGTTACTACTGTAACTGTAGTAACTACTCTAATCATCTGTTATGGTAGTGGGCTGTTTCTCAAGTGTTATCTCCAGTGTTCGGCTCAAGGCTGTTCCTGGGGGGCTGTTATTTCCATCAATAAAGACAGAATGACAGATGCATTGTTAGGTTAAGGTTTCTTTTTCTTTCTTTGTGTTGGTATTAGCTTTTTTCTATTCAAATAATATCTTATCATCCCCCTAGTTGTATTCTTCTTCCTTTCTTTGTGTTGGTTTTTTTTTTTTCACAACAAAAAAAATTTAGGAAAATAACAAAACTCGGGTATGCACACAGACAAACATAGGCATTTCCATACTTTACAGGCATTGGAATTTCTATAAAGCTTCAACATATTTTAATTTTGTACTTGAAACAAGGAACTTAAAGATTTCACAGTATATCTTACAATATTAAAATGCTTAAGAACACGGTAGAGAAAATTTACCTCTTAATCTTTTAAGGTCAGCTTTATTTTTGGCATCAAGATCTCTCTGAATTTGGAAATCACTTGCTAAAGATTTGTGTTTTAAATGAAGTTCACTGAGTGCCAATCTCAGGTTTTTAACTTCCACCTCTAGATCAATGGACAACTTCGGCCTACATGAAACTATAAACAGGCAGTGTAACCAAGAATGCTGAGTGACTGGTCTGAGAGAATAACCCCAACATTTGATAATCATAGACAACAAGTACTCATATCTTACCATCATCAGGAAGCTTTTTCAGTACTGCAGTATGCAATGCATCCTTCAGACACCAAAAGTCATTAATAGCAGTCACTATATTTTTTAAAACGCATTTAGCTTTTTCGGTAGTATTTTCTCTATGTTGTTCCATCTGGTTTGCAAAGTTACAAGTGGAAGAACTTTCAGTAGCACCAGTTTGCAAAAGTCGGCTGAGAAAAACATCCTGAACAGTTGATGAACTACCATCTGGCAAACAGATCAAAGGATCCTCATTAGCTAATACACTTCCCAAACAAACAGACATTTAATAAAGTTTCCTATGAAATATCAAAACATCAAGTAATTGAAAAATAGATTCAGTAGTCCCCAGAAACGCAGGTGGCAAAACACAACACATTGAAAACAATTCAAACTTCAAGAAGCACATTGAAGAAAACTAGAGACATTACTGCTGGGTTAAGTGACAAATACATTAAAAACCAGAAGCAGGAAAATTCCAAATATCATTCCCTGACCTTAGTATCAAAGAAGAATTCCAAACTGATTGAGTAAGCATGTTTAGAATAAGAAGCAAATATGCAATATTTTCTGCTACATATAAAACTAATTTAAAATGATGATACTATACTTGGATTGAGAAAAAGAAAATATAAACGAAGGATAATTTAAAGTACAAACCCCAGTGCATAAAGCTCTCCGACTTGTGAGGGTAGGGATGAAGGTCGATTGTACGCAGCCTTACCTTTGCATTTTTTGCAAAGAGGCTAGTTCCCAAACCCAAAGCTATGACCTTACAGTCACAAGGAACACCCTTACTGCTGCTCTAAAGCTCGTCCTCAAATGAAGGAAAATTTTAAAAATTAAAAACTTCCCCTCATTTTGAATGAAGGGAAATGTTAATAGTTTTCTTCTGTTCAACTTATCAAAACAGTAAACGAGAAGTAGCAACAGGGTTCTCCCTTCGAGAATAAAATAACTCTTAAAGCTCATACGCATAACCTCAAGAAAGTTTATCACTTTGTCTTCACATCTTCATTTATAATAAACATGCATAAAAACCAAAAAATATACAATGTCATAGGATGGAATACAGTTACTTGTGCACCTTTTCATTACTAACACTACTGAATGTTAAGGTTTGCCCAAAATACTCACTGTAAAGAGAATAAATTTGCTAACCAGGGGTCATCCTAGTATCTACATCAATAAATATGTGAACCAGGACTCTCATTAATATGTAATCACATTGCTGATCATAAATGTCAGAATAATCAAGTAAATCAGGCTCTAGCATATTTAAGAATAAGGCCCAAAAGCTCCTTAAATTTCGATAACAACACTAATAAGTTATAAATATTTCAATCAGAAACAATAACACACTGGCTAAATGATTTCCAGTATTTAGAAAGAAAATAAGTTAGTGACAAGCTCATTGTACGTAGAAAATAACTACCAATTTCAAGAAATCAAGACACTGTAAGGAAAGACAACTTTCCTTCCAACAGCCCAGTTGGTTTCCAGCCTTCACTCACTTTTGGCTCCCACCCTTCTTCCTTCCTTTGGCAGGACCACCCACTAGCTAATTAGTTTCATAGCCAGTAAACAACCAACTAAAAGTACAAACCTAATAACTTAAGAGACGAATGGATGCCTGCCATACAAATGTTTAGTATGAAGGAATGGAATGCTATTTCAGATTTAATCATGTAATCAAAGGACTCCGATGTTTGATTGCAAAGATCTATATAATAATCTTCATGATATTAATATATATATATATATATGTTTGTGTGTGTGCACGTATGTCTTCGCGCGCGGGTGCATACAGTGTAAGGATTATTGTAAAAAAAGGACATGATTTTCTCTTGATAATTTCCTTTTATTACTTTTATTTTTTTTATGATATTATTTTTTTTTATGATATTGGTGTTCTGATTCCTAATCAAGAATACACCAAAATCAGGCACAAAGAACCAACCAGACTGGCAAGTGGATAAAGCAGAAATACAGAAATAAAAATAGCGAGTAATGCAATCGCATAAGGCCACTCTCTCTCTCTCTCTCTCTCTCTCTCTCTCTCTCTCTCTCTCTCTCTCTCTGTGTGTGTCTCTTCCTATTCTGAAATCTCATTCCTCCAAACAATATTGAATTGAGATTCTATTTATTTTTCCTAATATGCCATTCTAAATTAATAAAATGACACAAATTACCCTTCTATAATCTTGAATACTGTTATAAAATATTAACGTTTATATTATAAATATTAAGATATGGAAGAAAAATTGTCAAGCTTTAAATTTCTCTAATTAAGAGCATTTATGTCATTTACATCAAATGGATTCCATTCCATATTGTATGCCATTCACCTAACTACGAATTGCTTTCCAAGTCATTTTATTTCTAATACTACCAAACTGAGAAATCAGAATAGGATTCTCATTCCAGTTTATTAACTCCGATTCTTACTCAAAGGAAATGCATTCTTTGCACCAATGTGACCTTAAAACTTAAGATAAGCATAGGATTTAAGAATTGACAACCTAGGGTAAGTTTCATAATTATCAATTGCGGGTAGCGGCCAACCCTAAAAATGCTATAGCGGTAAAGCAGGTAGTAATATAGCCGCTACAATGAAGTTCAATTATGTGATATAAAAATTTAAAATACATAATTATTCATTTCAAATAATAATACATTAATTATTAATTTAACATTCACAAAAATTAGCAGAGAGAGAAATCAAAACAGATTAATCATATTAATATTAAAATATAAATAATACACATTGGACTATTGGAGAAGGAAATAGATGCAGATGGTTTTTGGGCTTGACTTGCAACAAAATGAATGAGAGAGACAGATGGAACCATTCCTTCTTCACAGAAACATAGAAAGAGAGAATGAAGGAATCTGCCATAGATCAAAACAGAATCAGTGAGATGTCAAGATTGTGCCGGAGTTAGAGAGATTATGCTGCTGTAGGCTTGCCAGAAAATGGGTGAGAAAGAGGGTTCAAAATCGGAAAATGAGTGAAAAATAGAGATGAAACAGAGCCACCGTTGCAGATGGAGATTTGAACTAAATAGATTGTAAGGGAGATAGGGTTCGAATATATAAAAGGATAAAAATCCAGTGTACCATTAAAATTAAATTCTTAGTCAATAATACCCTTAACATTAAAAAATCTCTCTCCCTCCCTTGTAGTGTGGAAATTGCTCCACAACAGCTGCAAAACGCTACTTCAAATTGCGGTCGCTACAACCGCCACTGTAAATTGTAGCATCGCTTGCTGTTTTTTGCAGCTGAGTGCCGCTACCCGCTATTGATGCTGTATAGCGCCGCGTTTTTCATTTATGGTAAGTTTTATAGGATAGAATAAAGACAATAAATCAAGAAACTTAGCTGAGAGGTTACGACAAGAGTAGGTTGCAATGCAAGCAGCAGTGACATGAAAGACTGAATTGATGACCAGACGTGTGATGTAAATAGTCCTGTAAAATCTGATTTCTTGGTATGTGTTATATGGTACATCCAAGATAGATTAAGGAATCTAGCAAATGAAAAGGAAACAGATTGGGCCTTGCAAATAAGTTGAAGGAAAAAATTAGTAGTCATAGAAAGAAGAATTAAACCTAGGCATAGGTCTGTGTTTTAGCACAGTTAAGACATTTCTTGGTGGATAAATTAAATACCATGATCACTCATCCAAATTTATCCTAGAAAGGCCATGACTAGAGCTCTAATACTAAAAGGAATTAGGCTCCCCACTAGTACCAAAACCAAACCAAGGATGATACAGTAACACCAAAGAAGAAACATTGAAACATAAAACAATGACCTGATAAGACCTAAATAGCAGAAAATAAGGACAGCAAAAATTTCTTAAAATGAAAATGAAGCATCCTGGCCTCCAAAACATTAAAAAACCTAAGTTATTGACCCCATTAAGGTTTTAACAGGATCTCTACTATAAGACATGCAAACAATTGAGAGCTAGAATTAGATTTAGCGCAGCTATAATAGCGTTGTCATTGGATTAGCTTGATTTGCTCCTAGAAAAACTTTTTTTCAAAATGCTAAGAACGAACTTTTGGCTGAAATTGAGTGCAAAAAATTCTAATCCAAACATGAACTAGGTCTTTAAATGCTCTTACAAGAATGGTCAAAAAGTGGTTGGTTTTCTGGGAAGTTAGCATCGGATCTATCATCCATCACTCTAGTGGACTTTTGATGCTTAAACAAAACTAATGCATGCATAAGAGATCCATGTTGCCTATCTATCGACAAAAATTCACATCAATAAGGCACACAAAAAATACTTGTTGGTCATACTTATGAAGGACCACAATTAAGACCCCAAAAGAGAAGTATACAACTAATGTTTGCACTAATAATCTACACCCAACACAGAAAGTAATGTCTTCTGTAAAATGATCCAGCCCTTCATGAAATGGTTACTTTTATATAATATACAAAGAATGAACTTACTAGAAGCTAATGTCCCTCAAATTGTATAAACTGACAGCTTTGAATTTAATTTTTCAACCCTTTCTACCAAAAAGAGAAATTAAGGCTTAGATGATAATGGAACAGGAAAAAAATACGGAATGAAAAAAATGCAATTAAAGAAGAATTAAATCACAATCTTGCAACAAGATAACGAAAAGAATTTAATGGCCATGAGCAAATGATCCTCACCTTCCATCATTGATGCAAATCTTGAAACCGATTTGCTGCTGGACTCTCTCGTGTGTTCAGAACATGACTCCAAATCATTAACCATCTAGGCACAGAAGATGGAAAATACCCAGAATGTCATTGTGATATGAATAATTAAATAAAATGATTAAATCATCATATAATCTTACTGAAGGAAGAAAAAATTAAATGGGAACCAAATTACCTCCTCCCAAGAGTTCTTGACCACTGCTATAGTGGAACCATATGACTGTTGCCTCTCCTTCAGTTGAGAAAATTTATTCTCAAGTGCTGCATACTCTAACTTCTGAGTTTCTAATTTCTGTGTAAGCTTTTGATTTTGATACTGAAGTACAGCAATATCAAGCTGCAAGATAAGAAGAGAATGCATAAGTTTAATTAGTAACAGTAACACTGCTTCTTTGCTCACTTCTTCCCATATGCTGGATCAGTAAATATGATCTACTACATACACAACCTACATGGCCATTCGAATGAAGTCCCACCATGAGGCAACATGGGGTAATAATCTTTTTCGGGATTTGGATCATTATAGGTAAGCATTAATTTATGAAGAAACGAATCTAAATCAGCATTTGCCTGCATAGAAATAACTTTCTCTATTCATAATTACTCAGCAGTGTGCATTGCTGATAATCAAGGAATCAAATGAATTAAGAAAGTTAAAGAATTTGCAGTGTTTAGAATAGTGTAAGTACTACCTCCCAAATTAAGAGTAACAGATAAATCTTCACTTCCAGTACAACAATATCATTATCATCCTCAACCCAAAGTTAGTTAGAAAAGGGATTGGTAGGAGCAAAAGGAAAGGCAGTCATTAAAAATATATATTATAGCCCAAGAAACCAGAAGCCAGATAAAGTACATTGCAACTGATTAGAGCAATACATTAGCGATGTACATAGTACAGTTATATTATTAATCCAAAAACAATCAAGCACACAAAAAGTTCAAAAAAAAAAAAAGATGCATGGAGTTATGTAAAGAACCACTTCAACCCAAAACCTTAAGGTGTTGGGTGAGAGCCTTTTTAATGGTTTATATTATTCTCTAACACACCCCCTCACGCAAGAGGTATTTGGACTTGAAGCGTGGATATTGCATAGACCCAATTTTTTGGTTTACCTTGTGCTTATTTAATTCTACTAGAAAGTAGGGGAGGTGAGAATCAAACTCATGACCTTGTAGTCACCGAAACTCTGATATCATGTAAAGAACCACTTCAATCCAAAACCTTAAGGTGTTTGGTGAGGGCCTTTTTAATGGTTTATATTATTCTCTAACATTTCCACGCTTCAAGCCCAAAGGGCTCTTGCGTGAGGGGGTGTGTCAGAGAATAATATAAACCATTAAAAAGGCCCTCACTCGACACCTTAAGATTTTGGGTTGAATTGGTTCTTTACATGGTATCAGAGCTTCCGTGACCATAATGTCACAAGTTCGATCCCCATCACCCCCACTTGTGGAATTAAATAAACATAAGGTAAACCAACAAAAAAAAATTGGGCCCATGCAATATCCACGCTTCGAACCCAAAGGACTCTTGCGTGAGGGGATGTGTTAGAGAATAATATAAACCATTAAAAAGACCATCATCCAACACCTTAAGATTTTGAGTTGAAGTGATTCTTTACAAGTTATAACTAATGCACTTGCACCAACAAACTAGCATACCATCCACTATACAAAATACACAAAACAGTAAAAGAAACCTATTAATATAGGTCAACTAAGCAAATTATAGAGGGTGTTTGGTAAATTTATAACGAGGTTTAGATCAACAGCAACACCAACCAAGCCTTACCCCACTAGGTGGGATCAGGTACATAGATCAATAGACGACATTGGTCCTAACAGATCAGAGGTCCAGACCAATTCAAATTAACCCTTTACCTTTCGGTATTATATAATTTCAATCAAAGCATGAAACTAATTTGGCCCAGTTTCACAATAAAATTGATTAAAAAACCTTTGAGTTCATCAAAGAATTAACAAATAGCTATCTTGTTAAAGTAATAAAAAAGAGCAGCAAAAAAAAAATCAGAATAAGATTTCACTCATACAAATACCATTATTCGTAATACTATGTCTAGCCACTACAAATCAAGCAACAAACAAGAACTAAAACATGAAGGGCAAGAGTTAACCCCATCTAAATTTTTGAATTAAACATTTGAAACACAAGCTTCAGAAACAAAAAATTAAAAAAATAATGAAATAAAAAAAAAGGCGGTACCTTTTTGTCTTCAGAAATGGGTAAGAAGGGTAGCTTCTTGGCAGTAGCAGTAGCAGGGGTAGGGGACAAGGAGCTAAAGTGACGCCGTTTTCTGTCCGACTCACCCATACTCCCCATTGAAACCAGACACAAAAAACAAACCCTAGAAAGCACCCAGTCCACTCACATCACAAAGATTCAAAATACGATGGTTGAAAAGTCATAAGGTGCCCCAATTATCCCTAAACACAATCAGGAACTCAAAATCTAAAACAAACCCCGACTAACCAATCCCTCAAAACCCTAATTCAAACCCCACCAGTGAACCCAAAACATTGAAAATTATAAAGGAAAACAAAAACAGAAACAAGAAAAAAAGAGTTTTCTTCTCTTTATTTATCGACTTCGAGACCTAGTTGTGAAGGAGAAAACATAGGGTTTCAATCTCTGTGTGTGCCTCTCTCTCTCTCTCTCTCTCTCTCTCTCTAGAAGTTCTATTCTGTGCATAGCTATTCTGTCTCGCTCTTCTCCGAAAAGAAACACGAAGAGGAAGAGAAAAAGAATAATATTTAAAAGGTATTTGTGTTTTTATGGGAAGAAAAGATTACATTGTAATTTCGGGAAGGTGTGGAGGGTAATTTAATATTTGGATTCACGCGAATGAGGGGGTGCATGCGTATGCGTGCATAAACGTGACGGAGGTGTGCTACTTGTGAGGATTTATCATGAATATTTCAGTTTTTCTGTTTAAATTATAATAATATTAAGTTTCTATATTTTGTAAAGGATCTGCATTTTTGTAATGTTAGATTTTTCAAAGATCTCAGCATAAATATTTACTTTATTAGGTCTGTTCTTATCTATTCTATTTAATATCTTTACTTTATTGTATATTAAAATATTGTAGTAAAATTTACCAAAAAAAAAAATCTTCAAATAATATATATCAATTTATTTCCTCAATACAAATTTACAAAAAACTTAAAAAAAAATATATACATATCACATTGTTATCACAAAATAAAACCAAAAACAATTAAGTAACTTTACCAAAATTTTAGATTGTCTAATAACATATACATTTTTAAAAAAATCTTAAATGATTTATGTAGTTTGAATTTTTCTTTTGTGAAATACAATTATAATACATGTAAAAGTTATGTTCAGCTCATTTTGATTTATTTTTATTTTATTTTTTTGGCTTTGTTGTTGGTTACGTGATTGAGTTTTGAAATGATGGGGAATATTCTTTTAAGAGAAAGTTTTAACTGAATTCGTATTAAAACATAAGTTAAAATGTTTTATTTATTTTGTATGTGAATTTCTGTTTGCATATTCTCTTTTTATAATAACTATTTTTTTTTTCTATTTTTTTCATGGGTTCTTATTTCATTCCGTAATTTAGGAAGGTTCAGAGGGTAGTTTCAAAATTGGACTCACGTGTACTGAAAATGTATTTGCATATATGAATGAACGTGATCAAGGTGGGCTATTTGGGAGGATTAACCATGAATATTTTATTTCATTTTTAAAATTATAATAATAGTAATATTAACTGAACTTCTAAATTTTGAATAGGACCAGCATTTTGTATATAATTTTGAAAAGATTTAATCATAAATATTTACTTAATTAGTTTTGTTTTCCTCTATTAAATTTGATTCTATTTACCGTGATGAACGTGGTGGGGATGTGCTGCTTGTGAGGATTAATCATTAATATTTTATTATTCCTTTTAAAATAATAATAATAAATATTAACTAAGTTTCTGAATTTTCTAAAGAAGCAGCATTTTTGTGCGTGTACTTAGATTTTGGAAAGATTTATTTGTAAATGTTTAATTGATTGGCTCAGTTTTTTACTTATTATATTTGAGTATATTCTATTCCATTTAACTCTATTTATTTCATAGTATATCAAAATATTATCATAATTTTCTCAAACAATATATTATTTTAAAAAAATTCAATCATAAAATTTTAACTAAATAAAAAAACTTAGAAAATCATACACATTTCACATTTTTATTAAAAAATTAACACCATAAAAACATCACCAATTTTTTCAAAATTTTCTATAGTCGTCCTCTTAACTAATCCTTTAAATTCTCTATAAAGATTGAATTTTCGCTTTATAAGGTACAGCTGTAATTTTTTTTTTAAAATTACTCCTATGTTTTTCTTTTGATTTCATTTATGGACATATAATTAAGTTTTAGAAGGGTTATTAGGGAGGGTGAAGAAGCAAAAATCCGAAAACTTCGGACACCGGTTATATTTATCAAAAAAATAAAAACAAAAATATTGATTAATTCTTATAAGTCACAGGAGATATTAGAAAGGATTTTTTACATGTATTACTGTTTAGTTATCATTTTTTTTTTTACAATTATTATTTTTATTTTCTGTATTGTGTTCTTGTTTTATTTGTGTGATTTCAAGAAGATCTGGAAATACTTTCATAGTTGAATTCATGCATATGAGAGGGATGTATAGCGTGTATAAACATGTTGAAGGGGGATAATTTCGGCTGTTCATGAATATTCTACAATTATTTTCAAATAATAATAATGAATATTAACTAAGTTTCTAAATTTTGAAAAATAGTAACATTATTTATATTTAAGTATTGAATGATTTAATGTTAAATATTTACTTGCTTAATTGTATTCTAACATATTAAATTTGATTATATTTACTTCAAGGGAAAATGTTTGTCAGTTTGACACACAATTTTGTGTTATTTCAAGTGAAATGATTGTATTTTTGTGCATAGTTATTAGTTTTTTTTATATTCTCTCACTTCCATAATATTGTCTCTTTCTTTCTTATTCTAATTTTGTAGAGGAGAAAAAATATAAAAAATGAATAAATATATACTAAAACACGATCATTTCACTTAAAATTACACAAAGTTATGTTTTTTGAAATGATAAATATATTTCCCTTATTTAATAGTATGTCATAGTTTTTCTCATAATAAAGTGCTACTTTTTTATTCATAAGTTATAAAACTTATAAAAAAATAAATAATAAACACATGTCATATTTTTATTGAAAAATAGAAAAAATATAAACATTTAAAGAATTTTACCAAAAATTTAAATGATCTCGTATCTCAAATTCTGAAATTCTTGAAATTATATAGTTAGTTTGAATATTTTTTAATAAAATACACTAGTAATTCATGTAAAAGTTATATATATTTAGCTCTTTCATTTAGTTTCTTTTAGAAAGAAGACGAACTGAAGCAGTGGTAAAATTGTTCCTTCATGACTGAAAGGTCATGGGTTCTGATCCAGAAACAGCATCTTTGCAATTATGCAAGGGTAAGGTTGCGTACAAAGATTTCCTCAACCCCACACTCGCTATTCGGGTTTAATAGGGAGTGTTTTTTTTTTTTTTAATTAAGAGAACGCATTAACTACTTCAAGTGTGAATGTATCTAGTAAAGTTAAATGTTAGGCTGTGTGATGAAGGTTGTTGTAACGCCCCGTGTATACCTGATTTGTTAATATCAGAATGGTATTAAGCGCAACTAATTATATTAAATATATGCGAAAGCTAAACATATTAATCTCTAATTAAACTCATGTAAAAATGTGAATAAACTTTTTTTCATTCTTCTTTAAGTTATAATCATTACTTGTATGTCAAGTTAATTGCATGTTGTAACACCCCGTGTATACCCGGTTTGTTAACATGTCATCGTATTAAGCCACGCTTAATTACATATGGGGAATATCTTTTTCTGTTCAATTATGACGTCATTAATCTTAGCCAAGTTGATTACTTAATCAATTTCATAAAAATATTGACTGTATGTAATTGCAAAGGATAACTAACTGAAATACCTCATAAAATAATAGTGAGTATTTAAAGTCACGGATCTACAACACATAGTCCGGACATAATCCTGATACATTATTACAACTCTAATCCAAACTAAAACATAGACAAGTCAATGTGGCATGGACAAACCCCATACTCATCAAATAGACAACATAACAACAGAGTCTCAACAATGTAATCCATAACTGAAGCTAAAATCACAAAGCAGTAAACAGGATCCAGCATCCATGCATAACAGCAAATCAGCATAAGCAGCATAAATAGGTATCAACTGTTAGAATATTAGATATGATATGATTAGATTTGATTAGATATGATTGGATTCTGTCTTATCCGTAAATAGTCTGATTGTATTAGGATTAGGTTTGGATTAGGTTTGGGCCTTACACTTAAGCCCATTAGGGTCTCTATATATTGTAACTCATTGACACAGATCAATACACAATGTATTCTTTTACATTTGACTTGGTATCAGAGCTCTTTCGTTCTAAGAACCCTCGCTTTCGCTCAGAAACGTTGTTTTTTGCTTTAAAAACCTAAGCCCACTGCTTAGGAGTCCTCTTTCTTGTCGTGCGTCCTTCCGGCAAGCCTTCTAGGGCTGTAAACAGCCTCTGAGTGATTTTTCCAAACGCGTCAGCACCTCCGACGGCCACCGGAACCACCGCCCGCCGTCAGAATCACTGTTCAGGCAACCGGAGACTTTTTCCGGCGACTTTTCCGACCAAACTTCACGCGATCAGGACCCTTTCTTCCCGGCGACCAGGTCTGTGGTGGTCCGGTCAGCAACGCATCTCCCACGCGTCGTCACGCGCCACCTGTCTTCACTGCGCGTGGGCTTCACGCGCCACCTTCTGCCGGCGCGTGAGCACTATTCCGGCGGCTTTTTCCGGCCGGTCTTGGACAGAGAAGCTCGCCTTCTCCTCCCCTTTCTGGATCTGTGATTGTTTCTCTGTGGGTCTGACCTTAGACGCGTGGTTCTTCTTGATTGGATATCGTTTGTCTTCGTTTACGGCTTTTATATTTTATCTTTAAATGGCAGCAGCATCTCCTGATCTCTCGGAGGTTAACTCTCCTTCTATTGTTGCAAATATAGCTCAGCCAGACAAAGCATCATTTGGTTCAGGTTCGGACTGTGCTGCACTCCAAACCCCTCTCAGGAAGGCTTCTCCTCAGTCTCAGCCTTATACTGGTAATCCCGTTGCTTGTGTTTCTCATTCTACATCACTTGGCACTTGGATATTTGACTCCGGTGCTACCGATCATCTCTGTGGTAATATGGAACTCTTTACATCTCTTACTTATTCTGATCATTTACCGTCTTTTACCCTTGCGGATGGATCCAAAGCCCCAGTTTGTGGGATTGGACAAGCTCTTCCGACCTTTACCTTGGCCCTGACATCTGTCTATTACATTCCTGGCATCCCTTATAACTTAATTTCTATTAGTAAGTTGATCCACTCCCTCACTTGCACCATTACTTTCTCTAACCATTCTATTTCTGTGCAGGATCCGGGTACGGGGAAAATGATTGGAGTGGGTCGTGAGTCACGGGGGCTTTATTATCTGGATGTGCCTCGTCCTTCAGTAGCATGCTCTCTCACAGAATCTCCACAACTTATCCACAGTCGCCTTGGTCATCCAAGTCTTTCAAAGTTGCAGAAAATGGTTCCTCTTTTGTCCGGTCTTCAGTCTTTAGATTGTGTGTCATGTCAACAAGGGAAGCATACACGCTCCTCTTTTGCCAGTCGAGTCAATAAACGAGCTGATGCCCCTTTCTCTCTTGTTCATTCAGATATGGGGTCCAAGTCGTACCTTGTCTGTCTTAGGTTTTCGGTATTTCGTTACCTTTATTGATGATTTTTCCCGTTGCACTTGGACCTATTTAATGAAAAATCGTTCTGAGTTATTTTCCATTTATAAAAAGTTTTCTACTGAGGTCCATACTCAATTTGGTGTTTCTATTCGTATTCTACGTAGTGATAATGCTAAGGAATATGTTTCTATTGATTTTTCTAATTTCTTAGCCACACAAGGTACTTTACATCAAACTACTTGTCCTCACACTCCACAACAAAATGGGGTGGCTGAACGTAAAAACAGACATCTCATTGAAACTGCCCATACCCTTCTTATTCATATGCAGGTTCCTCTTCACTTCTGGGCAGATGTTGTACTCATCTCTTGTTTTCTCATCAATCGCATGCCTTCATCTGTGCTCCACAATGACATTCCTCATAATCTATTGCTTCCAGATGTTCCTCTTTATCCTCTAACTCCACATGTCTTTGGTTGTACTTGTTTTGTTCATGATCTCACTCCTGGTAAGGATAAGTTAACATCCAAAGCCTTTCAGTGTATCTTTCTTGATTATTCTCGTCTTCAAAAGGGTTATCGTTGTTATTCTCCCGACCTTAAGCGTTACTTAGTTTCCGCTGATGTCACTTTTCTTGATCAACAACCCTTTAATTTTATCCCATCTCAGATGTCACAGGTTGATCATGTACTTCCTGTCCCTTTTCTTGACTTGTCTTTGCCAGCTGCAGGTGCTTCTATTCCATATGAGCAACCTATTGCTTCTATACCTGAGGACCGTCCACTTCTCACCTATCAGCGTCGCAAAACTGTGCCTCCTATCGACTCGACTCTTGCTGACTCATCGCCCACTGTTGTTGCTTCTTCCCCTCCGGATCCTTCATCAGAGACTCTTCCCATTGCTCAAAGAAAAGGTACACGTACTACTCGTAACCCTTATCCTCTTTATACCTTTTTGAGTTATGGCCGTCTTTCTTCACCTCATTTCACCTTTATTTCTAGTCTTTCTTCTATTTCTATTCCTAAGACCACAGGTGAAGCACTTTCCCATCCAGGGTGGCGCCAAGCAATGCTTGATGAGATGACTGCACTTCATTCCAATGGCACTTGGGACCTTGTTTATGCTCCTCCAGAGAAGTCTATAGTTGGTTGTCGCTGGGTTTTTACTGTGAAAGTTGGACCTGATGGCCATATTGATCGTCTCAAGGCACGTTTAGTTGCCAAGGGTTTTACTCAAATCTTTGGCCTTGATTATAGCGATACATTTTCTCCGGTCGCTAAGATGGCGTCAGTCCGCCTCTTTCTTGCCCTTGCTGCTGTTCGTCACTGGCCACTCCTTCAACTTGACATCAAAAATGCCTTTCTTCATGGTGATTTACAAGAAGAAGTTTACATGGAGCAACCACCTGGTTTTGTTGCTCAGGGGGAGTCTGGAAAGGTGTGTCGTCTTCGGAAATCCTTATATGGTCTCAAGCAGTCTCCTCGAGCATGGTTCAGTCGTTTCAGTTCTGCTGTTGAGTCGTTTCAGTTCTGCTGTTCAGGCGTTTGGCTTAATCCGCAGTAAAGTTGACCATTCTGTGTTTTATAGGATTACATCTCCTGATAAGTGTATCTATTTGTTAGTCTATGTTGACAACATCATTCTCACCGGAAGTGATCAAGACGGAATTCGTCAATTAAAACAGCATTTGTTTAGTACATTTCAAACAAAGGACCTTGGGAAGCTGCGTTACTTCTTGGGAATTGAGGTGGCGCAATCAAGATAGGGCATTTCTATCTGTCAAAGGAAATATGCCTTGGATATCCTAGAAGAAACTGGTATGTTGGGGAGTAAACCAGTTGATACACCTATGGATCCTAATGTCAAGTTATTACCCGGACAGGGGGAGCCGTTATATGATCCTGGACGTTATCGGAGGCTAATTGGGAAGCTCAATTATCTTACTGTGACTAGGCCAGATATTTCTTTCGCTGTCAGTATGCCCAGTCAGTTCCTTGATTCCCCTTGTGATTCACATTGGGATGCTGCTGTGAGGATCCTCCGATACATCAAAGGAGCACCAGGAAAAGGTTTGTTGTATTCGGATCAGGGAAATACAGAAATTTGTGGTTACTCAGATGCTGATTGGGCAGGATCACCCTCGGACAGACGCTCTACTTCTGGTTATTGTGTCTTCTTCGGAGGAAACTTAATCTCATGAAAAAGTAAGAAACAACCTGTTGTTTCCCGATCTAGTGCAGAAGCTGAGTATCGTGCAATGGCAAATACTACCTGTGAGTTGATCTGGTTAAAGCAGTTGATTCAGGAGCTTCATCTTTGTGAACAGAAACAACCCATGACACTCATCTGTGATAATCAAGCTGCGCTACATATATCCTCTAATCTTGTTTTTCATGAGAGGACCAAACATATAGAGATTGATTGTCACTTCATTCGGGAAAAGATTCAGTCAGGAGAAATCAAAACAGCTTTTGTCAACTCGTCTAATCAACTAGCAGATGTTTTCACTAAAGCTCTTAGAGGTCCTCGGGTTGAATACATTTGTAACAAGCTTGGTGCTCATAATATATACGCACCAGCTTGAGGGGGAGTGTTAGAATATTAGATATGATATGATTAGATTTGATTAGATATGATTGGATTCTGTCTTATCCGTAAATAGTCTGACTGTATTCTGACTGTATTAGGATTAGGTTTGGATTAGGTTTGGGCCTTACACTTAAGCCCATTAGGGTCTCTATATATTGTAACTCCTTGACACAGATCAATACACAATGTATTCTTTTACATTTGACTTCAATTAAGCTCTGGCCTCCTGCCACTAGAGGTATCGACCCCCTGGTTACCTGAACCTGAAATAAGCGCCCCCAAACGTGGGGTGAGATCTCTAAACAAGAAATCTCAGTAAGGAAAGGGGTTATCAAGGATCTTCCACCCCAAGCTCGCTGACATGTGCAATATAAGTTCAAAAATATTTAACAGTATAAGTTCCAAAACTAAGCAGTGCAACAGATATTCATGCCATGTGTGTCAAAACTATTCTACTGGCCAGAGAAATGCAGGAATATGTCTATTACCTACAGTTAGTACAAGGAATAGCAGACAGAATAAATTATTCAGCCAACATCCAACAGAAATAGCAGACAGACAGCAGAATTTCCAAAACAGCAGCAGTCAACAGCAAATATCCAAAATCACTAAGTCATCATATGTTTCATCGTCTTCCTGAAATTTTTATAAAAATTGAGCCCCAAGAGGGGTGAGAAAAATCCCAGTAGTGTGATAGCAAAACCAGTAATGCAACAATATTAGACTAGATATAGAATTCCAAAACAGTCGCATCAACAATCAAATTCAGAACGGATGCCAAAATATAATCAGAGTGCGTATATAACGCCAGAGTGCGTATATAACGCCAGAGTACTAACCAGAATGCGTATATAACGCCAGAATACTAATCAGAATGCGTAAATAACGCTAGAATAATGTACGTTCATAGCACTGCAGTGCACGTACTACTAACTAACACAATGGATATTCCATTTGGCCCATCAGAGGGGAATTCCAACTGCGACCTATGCGAACTGAGCCACGGTTCTGTTCCCTGGTGCTTGAGGGATTCCTACATGATGCATGCTTAGACAAATGTTTCTTTTCATAGTTCAGCAAAGCAGCATGAAAATAATGCGTGTATGTCATGATATGTTTCGCACGCACAAAAAAATAGATGAATTTATGATGTATATGAGCATGACCAAATCAGAATCAGGGTACCATATATCTCATGGATTTTTAATACCAATATCTCAAATAACAAATACTTCCAAATCAGAATTTCCATTATGTCAAGTCCAAGGGCAGATTTCCAATGATATTTAACATAATACAATTCACCAGACACATACGAGCAATAATTCAAAACTCCATACACTAGCTAATAGTCACAAAAGGTCTCACCACCAAACACTTACCTCGCGTGTCCAAATATCAACCAACAGCATCAAAATCATCCCACTCTTCAGGAATTATGCGCACCTAATCAAGGGCACCACAAGTCAGAATTTTATTCAAACTATCCTATTATTCATATGCCATTTCCATGCCTTCCAAATTCTTTTATTTTAATTGGTTTAAATGCTTCTTATACTAACCAATTCCTGACTTCATATTAACTTACTGACTTATTAACAGTAATAAAATCCTAAGTTCCCACACATGCAGATTCGGCTTCTTAGGATGAAAAGGGTGCTCATGATATTTTTGTCACATAACCATTTCTTCTAAACCTATGGTTGCGCTAAGAGGGTCTTTAGACATGCTGCCCCATTGAATTTACAACATGCAAAGCTAGATACACAATATAATCCAACAAAACAGCCCAACAAATTTACAAGAGAGCTATTTTGCAAGCTCACCCTTCGGTTTTCATGGTTTCTAACTTAGATTCAATTTCTGACTTAGGTTTAGCTTTACCAATTGTTAACAAAAATTAACACTTCTTAAGCATACAATTTCGGCTTTGGCTAGCCACTAGGAGTTCATAATTTAGTCATTCATCTAACCTTTTCTACAAGACCTAACGAGCGCTAGGATAACCCAAAAGCATGTTGTCTTCGTTTATCATAACACATGCAAGGCTTAATTAATTTTCTTAATTCAAGGACAGTTCCAAGACTTAAGATGAGTCATACTCCATGTTCACAAAAACCAGTTTTCAGACTTGCATGCATTAGGACCACGGCTGCTCAAAGGAGCAGAACTGAAGAAAGCATGACAAAACAAAGGAACCTTCTTCCTAACAGACTTAAGCATGCCGAAACAGAGATAGTGAAAGGAATGCTTGAGGTTGGCTTACCTCTTCTTGCATGCACACAACCGGTCCCAAATCTGCCAACGGAAGGAAGTTACCAAGTGATGAGCAACTCTCCTAAATCCTCTTATGCTCCAATTTTGGGTTCTAACTCCTCGTTGTGGTGTTCGGCCGAATGAGAAAAGAAGGGACAGAAGTAAACTTAGGCTCTCACCTCTTTGGGTGGAGATGCACGACCAAGCTAGGAAAATAGGAGAGAGGGTTTGTTCAAGTGCTTTGTTTTCTTCCTAGGTGCTCACGGTTTATGGGTGGAGATGAGATGATAAGAATTAACATGCAAGCTTTGATTCTCCCTCTAGATGATCTACGACCTTGAGGGAGAGGGTTGAGTTTTATTCTGGATTAAGAGGGGAACCTTCAGTCTTGTATTTGGTGGTTTTCTTAGTACGTGAAGTGGAGGATAATAGCATGGTGGACTAGCTTGTATGCTGAACAAAGGACCAAACATTAGTTTCTTTTACTCCTATATGCGCACAAGGGGACGGTGGTGAGGATGAGTGTGATTTCCTTTTACCCAATGAATGAGCATGCATTCTGATTGCGTTGTGATAAGTCTAAAAGATTAACTAAACTTGGGCTGACTCAGCTTCCTCCCAAATGCTTTGGGCCGTAATTTAAAAGGCTAGGTGGGGGTCCAATTTCATCACCTAATGCACCTTAGTTCATGTATTTTATTATTCCCTATTCCTTCTAATTAATAATTAGAATTTATATAGTATGATTAAGTTAATCCTATCCTCTTTAACTTAGAGTTTCAATTCCTAAACACATACTCCCCCATAATCATAATTAACATAATTTCCATGATTTAAATTAAGTCCACCCTAAATAAATATATATATTCGAGTTCCAAGTAAGCTTCTATGTTCTTAACTAAAAGTTATATAATTTCCTAAATTCGCGGGATGTTACAGTCAATAACCATTCTATGCTTTCAACTAATGAATCAAGTAATTCATTTCATTCTAATACATTCATTTAGAACTAAACATTCTTAAAACATAAGCCAATAAGCTTCCAAGCCCTTTTTACTCAATATGGTCGAATTAGTAGCTTAATTTCTAACCTGGATAGTCCGCACCATTTAATTCACCAAAAATCTATTTCTTATTTGTTTCCCAAAAATTTTAGTATGTTATACTAGACATGTTCAACTTTAATTTTCAACAAACCAAACTCAATTTGGAGGTCTATAACTCCAGATATGAACTTTTGAAAAACAGGCCAGATTTGAGGTCTACATGTTCCACGAATTTCATTCAACTTCCATTGATTCAAACTTAATCCAATTAACTCCATACTCATCAAAACACAACATATACTCATAATTTAAAATCATACAAAGTCAGCCCTCTTTTCACAAACCCTAATTCAAAAATTAAAGGAAACAACCATCAAAAGTTAGGATTAATACCTTAAATCACTTTAAGAAGACTATATCTTCAATTATCTTTCAAACAAGCTTCAAAACCATAAATTTCCCCGCAATTGCAGCTGCTGGTTTAAGGTTTAAGGAGGAGAAAACAACGCACACAAAGCTTCTTTTAAAGATTAGAAACTAGGGTTTTACTCACAAGATGACTAGGAAGATTTTCTATCAAAGAAATTATGCATTTTGGTGCCTAAATGACCAAGTTCTTGAGCTCTCCTTTTTCTCCCATGGCTTCCACGGTTTTAAGGAGAAGAAGCATCAGATTTTGGTCCTTAAATGAAGCCAAAACCGACCTTGTATGTATAGGAAATATCTAGCACACAAAATTTGACTTTTTAAAGCTTTAGGTTATCTTATTTTCTATTGGTTGATTTTATTAATCCTTGTCTTAATTTTTATAATTATTTTAAACATAATCAACATGGTTTAAGACTACTTAAAACCCTTAAAAAATTCCATAAAATTTAATCATATAATTTAATTAAAGTTTAGACCTAGTTTTTACTTAATTGCAAAATGGTCCCTATACTTTCACATAATTAAAATTTGACCCCTAAACTTTTTAAATATTACTATAAGGGTCTTAATTGACTTGCTTGGCATAAATTGTATTTTCATAATTTATTTCATGTCAATCAGATGATTAATGGATTAATTCTAGCTTCTGTAGCGTATTCACCGTAAAATTACATAATATAACTATGTAATTCCATAATTTTCTATAATTATGTAATTATATACATAATAATCATACAAAATCAATTCTTAAAAGTTTGGGTTGTTATACTGAGCTTCCTTGATTCTATCAAATAATGCATTATGCTCCTCAAGAGTCTTTGTTTCAAGGTTGCCATCACTTATACAAATAGCCATATTCAGATTTCTGAAACCCTCAATCAACTGATATTCTGAAATCATCATAGTAGCCACACTTGCAGATTTTTTACTCAAAGCATTGGCTATCACATTAGCTTTACCAAGATGGTATTGCAAATCAAAATAATAATCTTTCAGAAACTCAATTCACCTTCTCTGCCTCATATTTAGCTCTTTTTGATCAATTAAATACTTCAAACTCTTATATTGTCACTGAAAACTGTAAAGTTAACGCCATATAGAAAATGTTGCCATATTTTAAAGGCAAACACTATGGCTGCTAACTCTAAGTCGTGGGTAGGATAATTTTTCTCGTGTGGCTTCAATTGTCTAAAAGTATAAGCAACCACCTGTGTATTCTGCATCTAAACACAACTCAAACCCATCTTTGAGGCATCAGAATATATTTCAAACACACCTTTAGAATTAGGAATAATTAAAATCGGAGCTGTAGTCAACATTCTTTTTAGATCCGGAAAACAATCTTCACACTCGTGGGTCCATACAAATGGAGTAACCTTCCATGTTAATCGTGCCAAGGGTAATACGATATGTGATAGCTATATAAGTCTCATGTTAGGCGATAATCTCAATAGCGGCCTCTTGCCACTAGATACATCAACATCAACTATCTCAGTACCTAAAAAATATGCCCCACACGAGGTGAGATTTTGACAAATCTCAGCAAATTAGGGTTCTCTAAGGATCACTTTGCCCCAAGTTCACTTCTCAGCATAATAATAATAAAATAGTTTAAACATGGAAAAACAGTTTAACTCTAATAAAATCATATATGCAGTATATATCATGTGATATATGCAAATACAGTTCAACTGGCCAGAGAACAATGTAGGCATTACGCACGTCTGCAACCTACCAAAACATAAGGGATGCAGCCTTATGCCCTACACCCAGGAATACGGCCAGAACATGTAGGTAATCAATAGCACATCCATATATTATAACACCTCATAGATTTAAAACACATAATTATGGTTAAAATAAGGATTTAAGAATAGGATTAGTGAAAATCCTGAGTTTTGGGTCAAAATACATAAAAAGGGTAAAACAAAAAATTGACAAATATGTAACCTTAAACAATAAAATGCTAGTAGAAGGTCTCAAATGGAAAAAATAACCTTGGAAATGGATTCAAAATGAAAAATTGAGTGGTTAGGCAAGTTTTTGAAAATTTGATGAATAATATTTTTATCGGATGAAAATACAGCGATACAATTGCACCGAAAAATGTGCCGACTGAAATTTTAGCTCTAAGTTTTAATATAAGTTGGAAGAGGTACTTAGGACTAAGAAATATAATTGTTGATGAAATTTGAAGGAATTTAGGATTTTTGGGAAAACGTGCCAACAGTGCACATATCAGGTTAAAAAAGTGATTTCAAAACCCCTAAGGGTAGCTCAGTTGGCAGCTGAGCTCCCAAGGGATTGCTTGGTGCAGGGATCAAACCCTGCCTCAAGCAGTTTCTTGGAAAATCTTTGGGGGCCAGAGGATAAGCCAAAAAATCTTCGGTTGGGGGATTAGTCTCGTCCTTTCTCCGGTTGCGAAGCTTAGTGCACCCACTGTTACAATGAGGGGCTAGCCCAAACGGGCCGTACCCCGAGGGCATGGTGCCCGAAGAAGGTTGAATGGGGATACCTCCTGGCAATGTACCAAAAAAAAAGTAATTTCACCGAATGGCCGGAAAACTCTAGATTCATTTGTTCAAGGGCAATTAAAGGACTTTAGTGAATGTTAAAATTTTAATTTTATAAATAGTTTAGGAATTAATTGGAATTAGTGATTTAAGTGGGAGATTTGAAATAATTTGAATTGAGTGAGGTGTCAAGTGGGACCCACCCACTTAAGTGACTAAGACTACAACCGCATCAGCCACTATTCATCTTCTTCTCCCCTCTTCTCTCTCTTTAAAATCGTGGAGGCCCCATTAGAGGGGGTTTGAGTTTGCTCCTTCAATCCTTGCTCAAAATTACTCACATTCTACATGAACTTTGAAGGAAATTGCCTATTGAATCCAACCCACACCTCTATTACTCTAGAAAACCCCTAGATTTTGAGAAAATTCCTACCCATTGCTATGAAATTTTGGAGACTTTGAAGCTTGTTGGTTGAGCCATTGCTTGGGTATTGTTCTTAGGGGTCTTAGACCTTGATTCTTGGTAAGTTTCACCATCTATTGTTGATTAATTCGTGAGATCAATTTTCAAGACCTAAAGCATATATAGCTTGATTGATGTAGTTAGGGATCTTAAATTGAATTTGTGCATTAGATAAATGTGTCTTAGAATGATGATTGAACTCATAAAAATTCTTGTGAAAAAGTTTGTAAGTTAGTGGAAATTTTGATGATGAGCTTGAGATTTTGTGAAATTGGATTGTTGTATGATTGAGAAATTAAGTTGTGGATTAGTTATAATAGTTAATTAAAAGGTGTATGATGTAAGAACTCACACCGTTAATTAAAGAAATTAATTAATTAATTATGAGAAATTAGGAAATAATTCCATAATTGACCCTAATAATTATTATGAGGCCTAGATAATTATAGTAAGTGAGTAATAATGCTGATACCGGTTCTGCTACTCGTTATAAATGCGTACCGATGAAATGTCCCAGAAAATTATAATAAGTGTGGGAATATTACTAGAATAATATATAGGACTTGTAAAAAAAGTTTCAAGTCAAAATAATATGAATTAGTGCCAGAACTAATACTGGCTATGGAAAAGCGCGTACTGGAATGGTGTTGCGAAAAATAATATAAAAATATGATAAATCTTAGAAAAATGAGTAGGTTCAGAATCCTAAGTTTGAGATTAAATTGCTAAGCGTAGCAATTAGCGCTAATACAGTGCGATTAAGACTTAAGTGACTATATATAGCCTTGGCACATGATCCTAGGTCTATACTTGTGCCTCCATCGTTGGAAATTTCTGAGTTTGTGACCAGCCACCTTCTCCCACCTTCTCCCCTCCATTGTAGCTCCAAGAGAGCACCTTTTTCACTTGGTGTCTTCACCAAAGTTGCTTATTAAAGTGTGCTCTAGCCTTGGGTGGGTAAGTGCTTAGCCATTAGTGAGTTGTGAGGGTTGTGGTGAGTGAGAAAGTTTCTGACTTGGTGGTTAGAGTGGTGAGAGCCTTTGGTGATGACTCTTTGAGCTTCAAAGAGCCATCTTTGGGTGCAAAGAACCAACCTTGGGAGTGCCATTTCGTTTGCTTTGTGAAGTCTGACTTTGGGAGCTTCAAGTGAGCTCCAAGAGCACCTTGTGTTTCTGTTTGAAGCTTGGGTAAGTTGTACCAACCATGATCATGAGTTTTAATGCTTAAAAGTGGAGCCTTGATGCATGTAATGAATTAAAGTAAATAATTGAGGGTTGGGTAAGGTTAAACACACTTAAAATCACATGTTTGAGCTTCTGTATGCATGAAATAAACCACCTTTGGGAAGGATATCTCGCGAAATGCAGAACTGCATTATGTCGCGAAATATCCGCATATGGATATCCGCATATGGATATCCGGATATGGATATCGGATATGGATATCCGGATATGGGGATCTGAATATCCAGATATTGATATCCGGATATTGGAAGAGAGATATCCGGATATGACCCCGACAAATATCCGAATATTCTGGGTTTTCGAAGAATAGTAGCTGCACTGTTCATACAGAATGATGTTTGGGATTTGTGGACCCTAGATTGGTTAAGTTGAACCTCTGTAATAATTGAACTAAGTCAGAATCAAGTGATTAAGGGCTTATGGCTTTGTTAGAAGCCTTAAGACATGAAACGTAAATGAAAGACGTTGTCCTTGTGTCTTATACTTGTTGAGTATGATTACTGATATGATTGTTGGTCCAAAACAGATTGTGATTCTGCTGTGTTTGGGCTTTGAGATTGGTTGGGCTCTTGGCTTGGATTGTTAGCTTGCAAGGTAAGCTTTCGTGTCCTCGGTTTAGCCATTGTGTGGTTCCACCATACCCCATGGGGGAATGGTTTATATGCATGTTGTGTTTACATGCTTTGATAATTGAAAATGCTGTTAAGCTTTATGTGCAATTGCTTATAATATGTGTGTGTTGTTCCACTTTGACGGTTAGCCTGAGTATGTGGCGTTATACAAGACGGTGACACTGTGGGTGGGTGCAAGTGGCGTCTTGCATTAGTGTGGGTAATAGACGTATTCCTGCATTTCTCTGGCCAGTAGATTAGTATTGACACACATGACATGATTATCTGCTGCATTGCACTATTTTGGAACTTATGCTGTTTAACTGTTTTTGGAACTTATATTGCACATGTAAGTGAGCTTAGGGTGGAAGATCCTTGAGGATCCCTTGCCTTATTGAGATTTCTGTTTAGAGATCTCACCCCACGTTTGGGGCGCTTATTTCAGGTTCAGATAACCCAGGGGTTGAGACCTCTAGCGGCAGGAGGCCGTGGCTTAGTTGATATTTCTGCCTATGCTATTTATGTTTGGATGCTGGATGATATTTGTTGCTGTTATGCTATTAGTTTCGTGTTATGGATTTTGAGCTGAGACTCTGTTGATTACGTTGCTATTTGATGAGCATGGGGATTGTCCATGCCACATTGACTTGACTTTATGTTTTTAGTTGATTCGAGTTGTATAATTGTATCAGGATTATGTCCGGACTACGTGTTGTAGATCCGTGAGTTAGATACTCACTTATTTATTCATGAGGTATTTTCAGTTAGCTGTCTTTTGCAATTTACATACAGGCGATGTTTTATGAAATTGATTAAGTAATTAACTTGGCTAAGTTAATGATGTCATAATTGAAAAGTAAAAATTTATTCTATATATTTTAATTAAGTGTGGCTTAAAACGATGATATGTTAACAAACCGGGTTAACACAGGGTGTTACATTTTATGGTATCAGAGCACTTTATAGGGAAAAGCCTGTATGTATTGCAATAACTAGGATGTTTTGTTGCGAGTCTGTCTTGTGTGTTCTCTCTGTTGGATTTTGCTATGATAATGCATATGTGACCACATTACGTGGGCCTGATCAACTTATTCTTTATGTAACTTCTGCAGAGTCATGGTACTGCCTAGGAGGAACCGCGAGACCACTGAGGATCAGCCGGATCCTGTCCTGGCTGCATTAGCTGATATGCAGGCGTCTCGACTAGCCGACCAAGAGGCCATGAGAATGGCAAACCAGGCTATGCTGGACGCCGTCAGAGAGACGAATAGGAAAGCCATTGAGGATGTTTTGGAGGCGAACCGCCTGGCGAACATGACCTTGATGAGGGTCATGTTGGAGGAGATGAGGGCTGGTCCTGCTGTGAGTCAGTTCCCTCCGCCACCACCTCCACCTCCACCACCACCTCCACCTCCACCTAGTCTGCAGGACGACAGCCAGAGCCATGTTGAGGGAACTGGTCATGTTACTGGGGTGATGGAGCCCTATGTGGAGCCTGTTAAGGATCACAATGTGTTAGACCGCCGGCTTAATGCTTCCCGCAAGCATAAGCCACCTTCCTTTGATGTGTCGTATGACCCTATTGCTGCGGCGAGATGGCTACAGGCGTTGGACAAGATTTTCCGGGTCATGCAGTGTACAGATCCACAGAAGCTGATGTTCGCCACATATATGCTGGAGGACGATGCCCATGAGTGGTGGATGAAAACCTCTCACGCTTTTGAGATGCAGGGTCGTGTTATGACATGGCCATTCTTCGAGGATTGCTTTCTGGGTCGGTACTTCCCGTATGATGCGTAGGAGAGGAAGCAGGGGGAGTTCGACAGGTTGGTACAGGGCTCGTTGTCTGTTGACGAGTACCTGGCCGTGTTTAATGAGCTGGTGAAGTTTGAAAACTTTCGGATGGCGATGCCCACTTCGACCTTTTTGGCTGCTAAGTTCCGTAGGGGACTTAGTGAGGAGATAGCGGTGCCTCTTGTTGGAGCGGCTTCGAGAGATTTTGGGACACTGGTGCAGCAGTGTCGGGACATCGAGGATGTCTGTCTGACGAGTAAGGCCAAGAGGGCCAAGATTGCCGAGACGAAGGGAACGAGTAGTTCCACTTCTTGGAAAGACAGGAAGTTTGCTGGAAAGGGCAAAGGGAAGCCGTTTGCAGCGAGGCAGGCGCCTGGCCAATTCAAGAGGACTTCTTCACAGTAGGGAGGATTTGCTAGGCCTCCTTCCACTCCTAAGTGTTCGGGGTGCGGAAAGGAGCATGCAGGACGTTGTGCTACGGGGCAACTGATCTGTTTTCACTGTGGCAAGGAGGGCCACTACTCTAGAGATTGCCTGTCGTCGACGGCGAGAACTGCTGCAGTTCAGGAAGTTCCATTGCAGATGGTTCCCCTTCCACCTACTTTGGCACCTGCAGTGCCACCTGCTTCTGGACATGTGTATACGTTGGACTGTCAGCAGTCGGACCGAGCTTCGAACCTGGTTAGAGGTACTGTTTCCATTGGTGGAATTATTGTTGATGCTTTATTTGATTCCGAGGCTATGCATTCTTTTATTGCAACCCTGATTGCTGTGGGGCTTGAATTGCCCAGTGCTATGCTTTCTCCACCGTTGCGGGTGACCACCGCCACCGGAGAAAAGTGTGATACCTCCAATGTGCATCGAGATGTCGTGTTTCAGTGGGATGGCCGTGACTTCCCGGTAGATCTGATAGGACTGCCAATGGCTAATTTGGAGATCATCCTTGGCATGGATTGGTTGTCCAAGAACTGTGTTATGATTGACTGTTGTGCCAAGCGTGTGGTGATGTCTCCGTGTGATTCCACAGCTAGTTCCTCGCCTTATATTTCATTGCTGTAGGCTAGTAGAGCCTTGAGAGTAGGGGCATTCGGTTATGTCATGTTGGGAGGTTTGGTGAGTGGGACACAGGAGGATATCACTGGCATTCCTGTGGTAGGGGAATTCCTCGAGGTGTTTCCTGAGGAGATTCTTGATTTTCCGCCACAGCGAGAGATAGAGTTCTCCATTGACTTATTGCCTGGTGTGGGGCCTATTTCATTAGCTCCATATCGGATGTCGCCGCCGTAGTTGGCGGAGCTGAAAAAGCACATTGAGGATCTTTCAACGAAAGATTTCATTCTACTGAGTGTGTCTCCGTGGGGAGCACCAGTCATCTTTGTGAAGAAGAAGGATGAGACAATGCGATTGTGCATCGATTACAGGCAGCTGAACAAGGTGACAGTCAAGAACAAGTATCCCCTTCCGCGTATTGCTGATCTGTTAGATCAACTGAAGGGTGCTTGTGTGTATTCGAAGATAGATCTCTGGTCCGAATACCATCAGATTCGGGTGAAGCCGGAGGATGTCCCGAAGACCGCGTTTCGTTCGAGATACAGTCACTATGAGTATTTGGTGATTCCTTTTGGACTCATAAATGCACCCGCAGTGTTCATGGATTACATGAACATGATTTTCCAGCCGTAGCTGGACCAGTTTGTGATCGTCTTCATTGACGACATATTGATTTACTCCAAGACGGAGGAAGAGCATGCTAAGCACTTGAAGATTGTGTTGCAAGTACTGAAGGAGAAAAGGCTTTATGCTAAGCCTTCCAAATGTGAGTTTTGGCTCAAGTCCGTGAAGTTTCTTGGGCATGTCATTTCTGCAGAAGGAGTTGTAGTGGATCCGAACAAGATTGAGGCCGTTCTTGATTAGGAGAGGCCCAAAACGGTAACTGAAGTGAGGAGTTTTCTGGGTTTGGCAGGTTACTACCCGAGGTTCATCAAGGGATTCTCCATGTTGGTTCTGCCAATGACTCGCCTTACCCGGAAGGAGACTCCATTTGTGTGGACTCACGAGTGTGAGGAATGTTTTCAAGAGTTAAAGGAGAGACTAACTACCGCACCTGTGTTGGTCCTTCCTGATCCTGCTGAGGAAATCGAGCTTTCACCGACACCTCTGGAAAAGGGCTCGGATGTGTGTTGATGCAGTTGAGCAAAGTGATTGCCTATGCTTCGAGGCAGTTGAAGCCTCATAAGGAGAACTACCCGACTCATGATTTGGAGTTGGCTGCTATTGTGTTTGCTTTCAAGATTTGGAGGCATCATCTTTATGGCATGAAGTTTGCTGTGTTCAGTGATCACAAGAGCTTGATGTATTTGTTTGATCAGAAGGAGCTGAACATGAGACAGAGGAGATGGATGGAGTATCTGAAGGACTACGACTTTGAGTTGAAGTGCCATCCTGGCAAGGCCAATGTGGTAGCAAATGCTTTGAGTCGAAAATTCGTGAGTCAATCCAGTTTGACCATGGGTGATTTTGATATCATCGAGAAGTTTCGAGATCTGACGGTGAGCTCTTTGTTTGGAGGTGCACTTCTCGAAATGGAAACTGTAAAGTTGAGAACGAGCTTATGGAGAAGATCAAAGAGGCGCAAGTGCAAAGAGAGTGCCTAGATTATGTGAAAAACCAGGACGGTGTGTCTTGGAATGAGGATGGACTATTGACCTTTCAAAAGAGGATTGTGGTTCCTCGAGGTCCATTGACGGTGGAGGTGATGACAGAGGCTCATAAGGGCCAGTTTACTGTCCACCCTGGTGCTACAAAGATGTATCAGGACTTGAAAAGGAACTATTGGTGGCTGGGCATGAAGAAGGACATTGCTGTTTTTGTGTCCAAGTGCTTAGTTTGCCAGAAGGTGAAGATAGAACACCAGAAGCCGTCTGGTAAACTTCCACCTCTTGAGATTCTGGAATGGAAATGGGATAGCATTTCCATGGACTTTGTGGTGGGATTGCCGAAGACTCAGGCTGGTTATGACTCTATCTGGGTCATTGTGGACAGATTGACCAAGTCTGTCCACTTTCTTCCGGTGAAGGTGTGCTTCACTACTGAGCAGTTGGCCAGACTATATGTTCGCGAGATTGTGAGACTTCACGGGGTGCCCGAGTGTATCATTAGTGATAGGGACCCGAAATGGTTGATATAATAAAATTTATGGTGATGTGGGAATTTTAACTTAGGCACTTTTGTGATGAGTTTCTAGACTTTATGAAATTGCTATGTGGTGTAATTCAAAAATTGAATCATGAACCATTGGTATAGGTTAATAAGGGGATTTTATGACATGTGTAAGTGTTGAATTGGATTGAAAATCCTTTGGGATCCTAGAATCTGAAATTCGACCTATTGAGGTCATGGATGGTTAGATGATGTAAAAATGATATAATTGATGTTGTATGATCGTGACTAGTGTTTAAATGAATGGTAGGTTGGTTTGATGTAGTGAAATTGAAAGGAGGAATGTTGGATGTGTTGTGTGTGTGAGATTTCAACCATATTGAAGGAAATAAGGAAAATGATGTAAAAATGTGGTATGACCAATGAGTGATGCCTTAGTGCATAAATGGTGATTTAGTTTAATAACTAAAATGGTTGAAGTAATTGGATTAAATGTAGTTGGCCATTAGGTTTAAGTTGTTTTGTTGAGAATTATTGTATTTGAAAGTGAATTGGTTGTCTTGAAATTGTATTGATGATCATGTTGATTGATCATTATAGGTTTCTTCTCTCGGACTCAATAGAGGAGAATTAAGCTTGGAGCTTACGTTGTGGAGCATTGGCTTCAGAGTTGAGGTAAACCTTTGGAACTTGGGTTTTATTCCCTCGTGTGTTCCACCACACCTAGTGGAAGGTTGTGGTTGGATTTGATGCCTTTGATTATGTATAAATGTATGTTCATGCATTATTGACATGATTGTGTGACATGTTTGGAACATGTTGTGTGGTATAATTGTGATCTCTGGCCAGTAGATGTGTGTTGGTTTAGACTTATGCTGGAGATATCCTTTGGGGATTCCGATCGGGTTTTGCCGTGGAACCGACTCTGGGAGCGGTACCAGGATGATCCAAATGTGGGACTTCCGCTAGATAGGGCTCATGAGGAGTTCCAGTTGGGTTTTGCCATGGGGTCGTCTCAACCATGGGAGAGGCACCAGGAAGATTCTGGGAGTTATATGATGGGGTCCTTGAAAGGAATCCTGATGTGGATGTCCTTGGATTTGTGCCCAGTTGTTGTGTGATATCTATATGTTATGCATTTTATATGATGATCATTGTATGCACATTGAGTGAGCCATGAGGTGGAGTGATCCTCTAGTATCCTTAGTTTACTGAGATATATTTGTATATCTCACCCCGCGTTTGGGGACATCATTTCAGGTCATGTTGAGCATGGTGGATCTCCGGGCAAGAGGCCCGCTTAGTGGAAGAGTAGAGCGTGAGGTGCATTTGGAAAGCATGACATATTGAAGGATTCCATTTGATGTACATAGCATAATATTTAATATTTTGGACTTAGGTTATGAACTTGTTGCATGTGGATATTGCCATGCTCTTGTATATTTACGACTATATGTTAAGTCCTTTAAAATTGATGTATAGTTATGCCTCTTGTTATTTTTGTATTTTGAGTGAGCATGAGACTTGTCCATGGCCACATAATAGTATTTTGAGGCATTGGAAGACTTGAGTTGTAAATAGACCATTGGTTGTGTAAAATGGCTATGATATTGCAAATGGTTGTAATGATGCATTGATTAATGAATATGCATGATGGAAGGGCTTAGAGCCTACATTAATACCTGTGTAAGGTGTATATTAAGTATCAAGGTGTTAGGAGTATGTTACATCACTCATTTTGTGTCTTTAAAGCTGTCTTCTGTCATTTTACTGCAGAGTAATCGATTACCTTTCATTGATAATCGATTACCTGAAACAGAGGACAAAAATTTGAGCTACTGTGATCAAAGTAATCGATTACCAGAGATTGGTAATCGATTACCTAGTTCAGTAATCGATTACCAATCTCTCGTAATCGATTACCTGAAAACAGGGGAGCCCAAATTGAGGTTCTGACTTCTACAGTAACCCTTGGTAATCGATTACCTCAAGGTGGTAATCGATTACCACTGTGTTAAATTTTGAAAATGTGTTTTCAAAAATCTAAAATGAATGGTATTGCTTAGAGAGTTGATGTTGGGTATATTTTATGCTTCCGCGAGTTTTGCATTTACAATTATGGCGTTGTTTTAATTGATTACGGAAACAGTTGATGTTTAAAGAAAATGATGTAATAAAAGAAAAGTTTACCCGTAATTTAATTAATTCAATTACTGTGATTGTAACTGCGCTTAATACCATATGCAATGATAACATTACCAGTACGTAACGGGCTGTTACATTTTATGGTATCAGAGCAGTTTCTTAGGAAACTCTGATTGTTGTATGATTGTGGTAAGTGCTGTATAGTTGTACATAGACTCTTATTGATTACTGCACATGTGATTCCTTAGTGTTGGTCTGATCAGCCCATTCCTTCGTGTTATATGTGTGGTCATTATAAGACGCCTTCGTGACAACCCTGGAGCACCTAATGCAAGTCGTAGGCTTGAGGTTATGATTGCAGTGTTAACTGCTCCACGGACAAAGATGTTTGTAAGTAAATTGGATGTAGTTGAGAACTTAGTGAAAACAAATTGGAGGTATGTCTAACCCTTTTTGGTAGAGTGCTATCATACTTGAAGGTGTGGTATTATGGTTAGTAAGTATGATTGAAACGAGTTGATATTATGATGATAATGTTGGTGAATACTCCCTATATGTATGGAGTAGTTAAAACAATTGTGTATGTATGGAATTAGTGGTATGACTTTAACATGGCGAGTGGCATGAAACCTCGATGAATTCTTGAAAATTTGAATATGTATGCTTAGATACATGAAGGCTAGATAAGAAGGTTATAAGTCCCTTGTGAAGGGCACACACTGGGATGAATTAAGATGTTTGGATGTAGAAGAAATTTGAATTGAGGAATGTGAGTACCTTAAAATAACTATGGAAATGATGTGTTAGGTACTTCAATGTTGAAATATGGGACTTGAATCCATGATGATTTAATATTAACCGAACATAAGTGAGGATATCGTAATGTATAGAGAGTACAATGTAGAAAGTTGAGAAAAATTGCCATGGATGGCATTAGACAAAGTTTATTGAGAGTATGACGGTCCATAATGGGATGATGGTTTGACTTGACGAATGTGTCATGAGGGAAACAAATGTGATATGAGAAAGTATGACTAAATGTTGTGTACTAATGGTATTAGTATGCTTTTATAAGGTCGAGTAGTTGTGATTTGTTTATGATGTGATCTGATTATATGCGTGCATTGATGTATAGGATTTTACTTGGGAATGGCTCCTTGATAGAGGTTCAGGTGGTATAATGCGTGAGGAAATTGTCCCATAAGAGATGTTCTTGGAAATTCAAAGGGGTGATTGTTGTATTTTGAAATGGAATAATTGTAAAAGGATGTATGTAAAGGGTAGTGAATAATACATAATGGCCGGATGGCCTGTCTAATTACTCTGATGAATAGATGGATGATACTCTTGTGATGGCCTAAGTGCCAGTATATATATATATATACCCTTTGTGAAGGCCTGAGTGCCTATATATTTTTGTGCTGTAACAAATTATTAAATTCTTTGGTAAAAGGATAATTACGTTGAATGAAATCCCCGATGTGGGGAAGTATCTGAAGAGATTATCTCTTTGGAGTGTCATTGGACGCTCAATCTGGTATGGGACTCATGATGGAGTCCAGGTGTACAAGTTACACAATAGTATACATGTTGGTAATAATGTGACAATAAAGGTTGTCCTGGGTTTCCCTTGTGGATTAAATCCTAAGAGGTGTTGCTCTTGGAAGTCCCAGGCGAGCACCGCTCGAAGTTGAGACTTACCTTGCGGTCCTTGATCGCTGACTGCGTGGATTAGTAAGTGTTGGCACTCCTTGTGTCGTAGAGAAGTATTGAGAGAAAAGTGATGGTGTTTCAATGAAATAGAAATTCTACAGTCACATAGAGGAAGGATTATTAAGAAGGTTGATGAATTACTCTACGGTGTTGAGCATAGTTGCTGTGAGTCATGTTAGACAATGGATTGTAACCGTAACCGTGTACGGGTACTGGTGAGAGTGGTAAAATATGTGCCGAAGTATGAGAAAAATGTTGGAATTATGTGGTAATGATTATGTTATGGACTAGGACTGATGATTAGCCAAGTGAAATAAATAGGCAAACTGAAGGAATCATATTGAATGATGAATGAGTAAACTAATGTGTGGAAAACCTCTTGTGTTTATACAAAACACATTGTGCCATTAAATACGGATGTGATATGAATTTTGTTATCTCTGCGCGGCTTATATGCCCGGAGTGTGTGTCTATCTCCGTATAGATTATGTTCCCGGAGACTAGTATTATCTTGTATAAGTAATGTGATAGGAAAAGTAGGCTGTGTTAGTGGGACTGTAGTACCGCTGATAGTGTGTTACCTCTTCTTGCGTGAATTATAAGGACAAATTCTCTGATCTGTGGGTAATTGCACTGGGGGCCATGAGGACAGCAAGAGCTCGAGAGGTTAAACTTGGGATGTTTTTACCCACAGCGGTTGAGGATTGTATCGTATGAGGAACGCAAGAGGTGAATTAGGATAATCTTAAGTGAATGATGGTGTGTTAAATGGAATACAATATGTGAGTTTCCATGAGATGGTATTTTGAAGTATGATGTTTGATTACTTGGAGATGTATAGGTGAGTATACCAAGTGTGGGAATATGAAACTTGAGAAACAAATTGTAGAAGCCTCAGCCTATGTGAAGGGAATAGAGAATTGTGTCATACTGATGGATTGAGTCAAGGTCTTCTGGGAAGGCTTGTGATGAAGAGATGCTAAGTTGATGGCCTGATGGCCTTTCATAAGAGGTAAACGTCATGGAGTCAAGTATCAATGTGTGACGACCACTGGTCAATAAAATTTGTGTTAAAGGAAATAAAAGTGCGTTGTCTCTGCCTTGGTGGTAGAGTTACTAATGGAATATTGCATATGTGATGTATGGTGAGAGACGTGTTGGAAATACACAATGTTGATGTTGTTTCGGCTAGGTACCATGATACATGATCATGAGGTCGTAGTAATTTGAAATATTTTGAGAGACTTTTATACCACTGATATTGAATTGTGAGAGTAATGACATTGATGAACGTAGTTCCTTATGATAGGACGAGTAAGTTATAAAAATCCCCATGTGATGGGACTAAATTGCAAGTGATGTGATATGATATGTTTGAATGGCACATGAATGGTGAAATGAAATGCTTATGAAATTGAAGAATACATGAAGGAAATGCGTGTGGGATCTATATTGAGATTATAGAATAAGATGTAAACCTAGTAGTTGATGGAAATCTTAGGCATAGTGCCTTTAAAGTGAAAACCAATGATAAATTGTATGTTGAGCCTTGAGATGGCTAAGTTAAAGGCAGGTGTGGCCTTGTATGTAGAAAATCATGAGTGAAATTGGTGGTTTAAGGCGCTGAATTGGCCAATGTTATAAATAGAAGTAGTAATGTGTGATCCATATAATAACAGTGAAATGTGTTGAGAAATTGGTTCGCCAACGTGTTTTGGTGGAAGTTAGTAAACCTGAAAGGTCTAATGTAAGTGTAAGGTACAGGAATGGTCCTGTTGTGTATTAGGTGCAGGATTGAAATTGCACGTGATAGGTTGAGAACCTGAGGAAAATGTATGTGTGTTCAACTTGTGGCTAAATGCCGTAAATGGGGATTGTCCCCTCAGAAAATGAAATTGCAAATGAGAGTGAACCGGATGTTGACTCAGTGAATTGCACTGAGAAGCTGTTGAGAGTCCATAACAGTGTGAAATGTGGAATATGATGTATAGAGAAACTGGTTGTTGGATAAAGTAAGACTATGTGATGAGTGTTGCTAGAAAGGAATTCCCTGACGAAAGTGCTAGAGTTCACTGGAATAAAATTAAATTGATGGTTAAGTATAGGATGAAATGTGTCAGTAATTGATAGTTACCTGTGAGGCACGAAGTGTATTAGAATAGATATGATCCTATGTGGATCTGTTGACGAGCTAAACATGTTAGCAAAATCTTCAAAAAGAAATTTTGGGGCCTATATGTAATATAACCCAACTTGTGAAAATGAAATAGTGGTGCAGTTGAAAATTGCAACTGCGATGTATGCTCCGGTTGTTCACATATGGTGGCATCAGATGATGTTGAAATCGGGAAGGATTAAAGACTCCCATTGGGCCTTTGAAATGCTGGGCCATTGTGAAATGAGGCTCAAAAGCCAGAAAATTGCGAGGTAAATGATTTAGTGTGAAGCCCGTATGCTTGGGAAAAGTTACTTGAGAACGGGAGACTGAGATTCTCCAACTGTATCCTGAGCTAGCGTGTAAGTATAACTTGATTTTGCGGACAAAATTCCTAAAAGGTGGGGTGAATATAACACCTCGCAAATCTAAATATGAAATTATATGCTATAATATGGGTTAAAAGGGAAGGACTAGTGAAAATCCGGAAATTAAGGCCAAACTGTGTGAAAAGGGCAAAATGGTAAATTACCAAACACGTATCCCTAGGCATGAAAAATGGAGTAGGAGATCTCAAATGGTAAAAATAATGCCGAAATTGGATTCAGAACGAAAAATCTAGTGGGAAGGCAAGTTTCGAAAATTTTGGGTGAATAGTGATTTTTCGGTGTAAAATACTGCGGTAGAACTGTACCGATAAGTGTGAAATTTTGATCAGTATTTTTAGGAATCAAAAATATGACGCGAACGAGAAAAATATGTAAGTTATGAATTTGTGGTTTAAATTAGGTGATTAATTAAAGTTAAATCGCGTGTGGGACCCACTTATGGTTTAAGTGACTTAAAAGTCATAATTACTCTCCATTCTCTCTCCATTCTCTTCTCCTCTCCCGTGGGTTTCTCATCCTCCATAGCCAAAACCTTGCCCAATTCCTTTCTCTTGTAACTTCTTCATTTCTTGACCGATTCAAGTGATTCTTGACTTGAAACTTGTTGGAAACAACCTTCCTAATCCATTGGTAGTAGTATTAAGCTATGAAAACCACCACATCTTGAGAAAAACCCCATATTTAGCGGCGGTTTTGTAGGATTTTGGAGAATTTTTGGGGGTCTTTGGGTTG